>NC_072776.1:27858362-28103362 GCF_022539595.1 Amphiprion ocellaris | reverse complement strand
TTAAAATGGTAAAGCAGTTCTGCAGCATCTAACTTTACAGCCGTTGTTTCCATTCCAGCTTTCTAAAAACACATTCATAACAGGAGAAGTATGACATTTTTGACACAAAACTGGTCATTTGTTTTCTTACAAAGAGCTTGAAGAGACACCTCTCATGTCAAAGCTACAACAATAACCATTCAACAATTTAAAAAAAAAGAAAGATTGTACTCAACATTACAAAAGTGACTTTGCGCAAAAAATTCAATGTAAAAATGCACCTTAAAAGAGCATTTCCTATTTCAGTGACAGAAGTGTTGTACAATTATTGACCAAACTGTCAAAAATGAATACTGTTTAAGGACGTTGTTGTTCTCATTGTGATTTCAATGGGAACCCAGATTCTTCCTCATCTGACCCACAGAAAGCCTACCCAGGAATTACCCTGATTCTTAAACCCTGTGAGCATTTACAACCCCATCTTCATTCCAGATCTGGACCACATACAGCAGCACCAACCTTGTTCTCAACCTGCAGTGATTAAAGTCTATGGATTAACTTACTATGCAAGAACACCAAATCAGCCAACTGCACACAGTTTCTTCTAACTCAGTAGTTATTTATCTCCTTTTTCTAAGCCTAATCTGTATAGAAACCACAGTAGAGAACTGACACTATGCTGAAGTATTTCCTGGTCAGATGCAACAGTGGAAGAACAATAAATGTGTTTAATAAAATGTCAGAATGTAAGAATTCATTTCTTATTAAAGTTCCCTCCCCTTGCATGTATTTATTCATTTATACTGCTCTATTATTAATACTGCTCAGTTTATTCCGGTATAGTGTTTTGTTTGTGTGTTGTACCTTCAGGAAGTGACGAGTGGCGATGAATAAAGGTGAGTCCTTCTGGTTTTTAGCACACTGTTCAGCCAGAGGAGACAAAGCTTCCAAACACAGCTGACTGATTTCTGAACTCATCCTGAAAACAGGCGTTAAAGAGCAAAAACTACACAACAATTACCTTTTTTTTCTGTCGACAACCTCCTTTACAGCTGCAGCAGGAAAATAATGGATGGTGATGGATAAATGATGACTCTACATACTATAGAGATTTTCCTACTTAAGTTTGTAATTTCTTGCCACAATCATCTCCCCTCTGCTGTGTGTAAACACTGCCTGCAGTGCAGCCTGAGAGTAACTGAATTTTTGTCATGCACATGCTAGTGCACAGCTGAGTCACTTAGAGCTTCTCGGTTGCATCAAATAGGGCAAATTTTTTCATTTTTACAGAATCTGATTTTCAGCTTAGATTTGGTGACCTTTTCCGACCTCAGTTTGCATCACAAGTTATTAGTTTAATAACTGTCAGAAAAGTAAAAATTTGACATTTTTGCCTGTTTTTTCACAATTTGTTGTACTATTTTTTTTTTTTTAAAGATAATGTGCCTTTGAAATGTTTGGTGTGTTTTGGGGTTCAGAGGGTTCAAAGCTGCACAACAAAAATCAACAGCAGGGAAAAAAAATCTCTGTTGCAGCCTCATTTTGAGCTTTGAGCTAGTAGACACCAAAACATTTTGAGCATCTGTCTGTGGGGAATATTAGCATCTATTGTTTAACATAAGAAACCTAATATTACATTTCGATCAAGCAAGGTGCAATTAACCATGTTTTTCTGAATACAATTGTGGTTTAAATCTGAAAATGTCTGATCAGAGACAAGAAAACATTTGATGCCAACTTTCAGTGTTCTCACTACTAAGGCTAAATAAACAGTCAAAGCAGCTCATAGCTGAGAATATATATATGAAATCTGCTCTCATAAATCAAGGATACGAGGTCATTCCCAGCTCCAGAGAGAACATGAGGCTCTTGAAAAGGTCTTCAGGCAGCTGTGGGATTTTTTCTGGAAAGATCTCGCAGATGAAGGTGATGAGTTTGTAGTACTGATTACACAGAGACGGGAACTGGAAAACAAATAAAACACGATCAGCATGAGGTTAAATACACGTCACTGTCATGAATGTAGACTAATAAACCTTATTTACGGATGAAACACTAAAAAATCCTGTGTTGCTTTACTTTGAGCAGGTCCTGAGACATGAGTGGAAGAACGATGTTGACACCGTAGAGAACAACATCTGCGGCTGAAACTGTCCGACTGGACGCCGGCGTTCCCTGGTCCTGATTCCGAAACACCTCGTCTGGAAGAAACAGCAGTTCAGTCAAGATCAGCTTCAAGTATTTCTGTAGATTATAAAGACAGAAACCCTCCGGACGGCTCACCGGTGTCGCTGAAGTCGATGAATTCCTTGGAGAGCAGGTTTGTGAGCAGCTCCATGATGAGCAGCAGGTCCTGGTACTGGTCCTCCTCCGCCGTGGCGTCGCTCCGCTTCCGGCTCTGGTTGTTTTTGGAGTAAACCTGCAGCAGCGTCAAACACGCCTCGTACAGTTTCATGGACTTTGTCTGAATGAGGAGAACAGCGGTGAGATTATTTTTGTGCATAAACAACGTAAACATGTAAGAGATTTTCAGTTTGTTGAACTAGAATGAGACAAAATTAACAACACAGCTGACAACATCGATGCAGCAGAAGAAAAGAAATCCAGAATTTTAACCAATAGTCACTGGATCCTACATTACCCATAATGAACCTTGGTATAAACTTTACATTAGAGCCTTGCTGCCTGATAAAAGCCCTTGTAAATCAAACTTCACGTCCACGGGGTACTTAAATAACATAATTATTCTTGCTTGAGCAAAAAATGTTGCCACGGAAAGCCTACAACTGACGGCCAAACAGATGTTGATGAAGAGAATCAACTAACTCAGTAAATACATGAAACAGCTGCTGGTGTATCCTGTAAAGTGGCACATAAATGTTTATTCTCTTTTAGGAGTCTTTTATCTTAGTGTTTTGTCACTTTTACACACAATTTTAGAGCGATTCCACAAAGGATGTAGCAGGTTTTGCACTACAAACCTGACGTCTTGTAAAATTTGTCTCAGATTTTCGTTTCCCTTCAATAAATCATTTTTTTGCCTATAAATAATAAACCCCTCGTGGAAAATTGCGTCTTTTTCTTCAGCAAAAATTTATCGTGATCTTCGATTAATGCTGGCTCCTTATCTTTAAATCAAGACGAAGCAAAAATGCAACCAGAAAAAAGACAGAGGCACAATTTAAGCATCTAAATAAATGATTTTCAACACATCACAGTTCTTTTGTTTATCTTAAGCCCTATAATATGACCTTCAGCCCTCTAATAATTCATGATGGAGGTCAGATCTGTAATTTATAAAGTAAAATTCCACCATAACTGACCTCAATACAATTTCTGCCAAACACAGAGGTCCTGTGATATTATTAGTCCCATGGTGTTTATTTTTTAAAAGTTTTTTTTGTTTCCTCTTCACCTTCTTTCTGCATCTTTTCTGCTCAGGAATTATAGAGGCTGCAGTGAAAATTACAAATGATATTTTGGACAGTATTTTGGGTGATAGCATTGAGAACGATTCACCAAAATCAGAAAAGCAAAATCCAGAAGGATGATTCGATGCACAGCAGCATGCAGTAAGGACATTTTGCTGTCTTTCAAAATGCTCAACTGTTATTATGTGGCAGCTCGTTAATATATCCAGAGATTATGTCAAATAAATTCCAGTAAAATGCAGATTTAGCTTTTCTCGTGCAAATAATCTGCACAAAACAGTTGTGGGGGGATGGCTTCTAAATCACAAGGTTCTCAGGTAAAACTCCCATGCAAGTATTTATTCACACATTTTAAAGAATACAATTGAATTCTTTTACAGAGAAAAACTGAAAAATTGTTACCTATGTAGAGGGTATGTATGTAAATTAACTGCTATTGATATAAAAACCAGAGCTGAAAAAACCCACACAGAAACACAAAGTGTGCAGAAAAACGTGGTTGAAAATAGTTTTAACACACTGGCAGCTTGTCTGCACCTTGAATGTGCAGTTACAGTAAGTTTATAGAAGCAGAATCTAAAATCTAATATATTTCTAGACATTTACCTCTCCCAGGTAACAGATCTGCTTGTGAGCAACTTCCACAAAAACCTCAATGATGAGGTTGATTGTCTCGGGCGTGTTGCTGTAAACCTGAGCGACAAAAACACAAATCTTTCATCAGATTCAATTTTAATTTAAACTCGTTTAAGCTTTACAGACCTCCTTGAGGTCTCTTACCTCCATGAGGCCGATGCAGCTGGACAGGAAGTCCATGAGGAAGGAGAAGAGCGAAGCCACGTTGTCGATCTGCGTCGCTTCTGCGATGCCGCACAGCGCCTCCAATGTGGCGACAATTTCCTGTTTGACGGCTTCTTCCTGGCTGATCTGAGCGAAGTTCTCCTGATTGATGAGGTTCAGGAAACGCTGCTGGAGAGGATGAAGAACCTGGACGGAGAGAAACTGAGTTAGAGATGCAAAGCCAAGCAGCAAAGTCAGGATATTCTAAAGCCTTGCTTTGACTATGTAAACCAGTATATTTACTATATGTGACGCTTCCATAAGTCCTCTTTCAAAGAGGAGATACAGTTTTACATCCCATTAGAAGCTATAGGGAGTCCCAGTCAAATTAAACTTATTTATAAAGCACATTTAAAACCACAGGAGTTGAACCAAAGTGCTGTAAAACTACAAATAGTCACCCATAGAACGTCAAAGTTTTTAAAGGCAAACTCAAGACATACCTTGAAAGTCAGGCTTTCGACTGATTTGATAGATTTTATTTATTTACTCTTTGTAGAACTAACTACTTACTGACTTCTCTATTTATTCACTAATTTACATATTTTAATCTAACATACAGTTTATTATTTCATTTTTAGCAATTCTTATTCTTTTTTTAATAATTTCTTTGGACTTTTTAAAAATTGTATTTATCTATCTTATTTTATTCCATTTCCTCTCATCTGGTGTTTCCTCACTGCCTGTGTTATACAGGATGGCATTTCCTCAGTTCCTATATCCCCATGTTTTGGAGTCTTGTACTGATAACATCAATAAAGAATGTTATACCATTTAATTGCATTTTTATTTCTGTTATCTATAAAGCACTTTGTATTGTATCTCAGTGGTATGAAAGGTTCTATTTAAATAAAGTCTGATTGAGTGGTTGATTGATAAAAACAATGACTAAAAGACAAATCTGAATAAAAACACAATAAATTAAATTAAAATACAATACAAAAAACACGTCGTATTTGTACTAGTATGTTACTAAGTTGTGTTTTTTCCTTTTCATTCAGTTTTTTTTATTCTTATTATATTACTTGTTCTACATTTGTGTATGTATTTATCTCTATTTGTTCTATTCATTTTATTGTCCAATAATTTTATGTTAGCTATCTTTAATTTCTTTGTTTTCTACTCAATTTCTTATGCTATTGTTGCACTGCCTGCTCTATGTGACTTTTTAATTGCTCCTTGGGGACAAATGAAGTTTTCTGAATCTGATTTCAGAATGACACCTAGTGTAACTATTCCATTTTTAAAAATCAGCAGCAGCCTGCAATGAAAAATGACGTAAGCACTTGTAATTTTAATAAATACTATGCAGTCAAAGCATTGACTGTATAGCATACAGTCTAACCCTAACATTGATTTAATCCTTTTAACACTCTAAAAGCCAAGAAAGTTTCACTCCTGTCATGTTTTTACTCGCTGTGGGCTAATTTTCACTGCAATGTAAAGTCCTGTACCACTACGGAAACTCCACAGAGAACTCCAACAAGTCTTTTAGACAAGTTATAGTATCATAAATAATAACAACTACATAAATTCAAGTTGAATTTCTTTAATTATTTGTTATCTTATATTATTATCTGTGCTATATGACACAGTTAGAATGCAATAAATCATAAACAAAACAGAAGAAAGTTGAATTTCTTTAATTATTTCATTTACAAAAATTGAAAGGATATGGAATCAACGTGTAATATATTTGTGCTAACAAGTGCTATCAATGCTGGGAAAAAAATGCAACTCTACATACTTTAGATATTTAACTACACTCATGTTTAAATAGTTTCCATGCTTGTCTCCCGTCTGCTCTGTGTCAACACTGCCTGCAGTTCAGCTGAAAAGTCCCTGAATTTTTGCTACGTGACTGTTGCTCGTAGCTGAGTGGCTTCTTAGTTAGATTGAGAATCTCATAATTTTTTGTTCTGTACAGAAGTAAATGGTTTATTTTGGGTGATTTTTTAAAACAAGACATGTAGAAACATGGTGATTTGGAAGATCAAAGTTAAGTTTCAAGAGCAATGACCATCAGGAAGTTCAAAATCCAACAAATGCTTCTGTTTTTAAAGCTTCTGGCTCTGATGAATTGATTCATTTGGGTGATTTTGCAAAGACAACGAGCCTTTCAAACCCGCCGGCAGGTTTTTGGGGGTTCAGAAGGTTAACTGGGCCATTAGGAGTAAAGTATCAGACGAAATGTGAGTTAGGAGAGTAAACGGGATCAAAGCGATTTCTCGGTGCATGTCAGTGAGGAGCAGCGACGCAGAGATGAAACAAAGGAGTGTTTGATCAGTTGTCTTCCTTCTCACACGGCGGCGTCCAAGTTCAGATGGAACAGCTGTACAGACCGACAGCTGCCGTCTCACCCATCCTCCCTCCATAATTACTCTTGAGTCATTGTGGCTTTGCACCCCCGTTTACTACTGTCAGCCTATTAGGACTCAGACCTCCAGGATCAGGACGAGGATCAGGTTATACACCCGGGAGAAACACTCAACGGGGGACGTTTATCGAACGCATCCATCACTCCTAATCCTCGTATCTGACTGGAGACGGTGGAGATTTGTTTCTCAGAGTCCGGACTAACTGGTTTTTGAGTGTTTTTTTGTGCAAAGACGAGGCTCAAGAATCACAGTTAAATACAGTTTGGGTTTAGTTTTCACAGCTTTGGTCGTCATCTCCGTCTGTTATAACAACGCTGCACTTGTAATAGTCAAGACGTTGGAAAACAGCGATGCTACTACAAAAAAGTGTAAAACAAGAAGCAGTGAAATGATAAGACACAAAAATATACTTTGCAATAACTGCTTCTCTGCGCAACATCTCCATTATTATTTATTACATTTACATTTATAGTATTTTATATTTATAATTTTCCCAGTACAATGTGAAATTTTACATTTTCTGCTTATACTTTTCTACTTATGTTGACATCTATAGGACATTTTACTCATGCTATCTTTTTTCTACTGCTTGAGTAGTTTTGTTTTTGTCTACTGTCTGAAAAGTTTGAATGCGAGAAACTGTAATCAATTAGGGATCAGTAAAGTATTTCTGACTCAGATTTATGTGGAGGAACAACTAAGTGACTGCACCTTAATTGTTGGCAATAATCTCAGGGAAACTGTGCACATAAATACTTATACTATGACCAGTGCAGTAGTTTAAAGTGGAGTCATGAGGTCAGTCTGTAAATTTTGACTATAAGTATATTTTATTTTCCAGATAAGTCTGACAGAATTTAAGATATTATTTTAGCAAAGCTGCTACCTTCTCAGGGCTTCATTTTGTTGGGTATTAACCGAGCAAATCATTCAAAATGACAAAAGTAAGTCCCAAAATGTGTCAGAAAAATCATTTAAACACAACTACAGAAGAAAGCCTGGATGTTTTACTTGTTTCTGTATTTTATTTTATTTTTTGCTTTGTTTGCTTGGAAAAGGATTCAGATTTGCCAAAAATGTTCAGCTTTTTGTCTCACTGACAATGCAAAACCCAAATATATTAAACTTCTGCTTTTTCTTCCTAAATAGTCTGATAAACCTGGAGATTTGTCTACAGTCTGTCTGATTTCATTTGATTAAAGCGGCTGCCGTCCCAGGTCTATATTTTGCTGAGTAGTGACAGAACAGAACATCAAAATTACAAAAGGAAGTCCCAAAATGTGTCACAATAATTATTTAAATACAACTACAGAAGAAAGCCGGGACAATTTACTTGTTTTGTAATTCTCCTGCCATGTTTGTATAGACGAGGCTTGATGTTTGCCAAAATCTTTCAACTATTTGTCTCACTGACAATGCCAAACCCAAACATAGTCCTACTTTATTTTTTTCTTCCAAATAAGTCTGACTAAGCTGCAGATTCGTTTACAACACATCTGATCTGCTGGGTGTGTTTCTCAACTGGTCTGATTTAATTTCATCAAAAGGGCAGCCTTCCCACTTTATTTTACCCTTTAAATGTATTGGATTACATTTAGAGTATATTAAACTGTTCTGTATATCTGGGAATGAAGCAAAAGTGCTCGTAGTTGAACTGTGCGAAAAGGGAGATCAAGCATTTTTGAGGATTGTCTCATAGTACGCAATAAAGTTGAGAAACCTCAGTCTCTGAATTAAATGTTAAGCGTACGAAGCGTCAGAAAATGGTTTAAAATAGTACAATGCATTGTACATGTCTTGCGACACGTACAATGCATTGACAAAGGAACCCAGACAAGATTCAAGAGAAAATTAATGAAAAACTACAATAAGTCCCAAATTATATCAGAATGATTGTTTATACACAACTACAGAAAACAACCTGAACGCTTTACTTGTTTTTAATAATTCTTTTGCTCTGTTTGTTCAAAAGAGGCCTCAATGTTTCAGCTCTTTTTCTCATGAACAATGTGAAAACCAAAATATATTAGCCTCAAAAACACAATACAAGCTCAGAAATCTGAATAGTCAGAATTAGAGTGTTTGACATTTTTTTCTTGGTAAATGAATTTAGCAAATCATTTCAGCTCTTGTTTATTATCGTAACCTTCTATGTTCACATTACCTCGGCCCAGTACTGCTGTTTGGTATCAGAGTCCATGTGTGCGAAGCCTCCCAGCACCAGAGCTTTCATCAGAGATCTCTGCACCGAGCTGGACAGCAGGTGAAGAGGAGGACTTCGGCTGGCAAACTGCTTCGCCAGGTTCCACCAGCTCTCACACTGGACCACGATGTTCGCCCTGATCGGACAGAGTTTCTGTTACAGTCTATACTGTGGTAACAGCTCATAAGACCCCCATAAATCTGCAAAAACATCTGTAGTCATATACGTTTAACCCACAAAAATAAAGGTTATTCCATTTCAAACCATCAAGAGGCTTCTGCTCGACCATCTTTGATTTGCCTGAAATGCTTTTAACATTAACTCTGGATATTTATGAAATTTTAGCTTGATATATTAAATACTTTGTAAGATAAATAAAAAAAAAAAAAAGCTGCGCGGTGACTCACTTTCAGCATCTTTTGTCGCACATTGAATTTTCAGGCTTTATTTCAATGACAATATCTCAGGAACTATGAAAGACAAATTAATTGTTTTCATATTTCAACTCCTCATAATCAAACTATATAATGCACTTTTCCAGTGTGGCAGGTTGTGAATCAATGGTGTGAGAAATAACTGAGAAAATGTCAAGCTTTTATCTTTCATAATTTCTGCAATATTGTCGTTCAAACTGTCAAAAAAATAAAATGCTCAAAGTGGGTCAATGAGCAATTTTAATTTTAATTTTTTTTTTAGCTCGGATTGTATTTAATCAATACACTAAGCTACATTTTCTGAATGTCTTTAAAAACATCTATATTTCATTCAATAGAAATTTAAGGCAAATCAGAGACTGTAGAGCAGATTCTTTTCTAAAAAAAAGAAAGATGATTTGACATGAAATGAACACTGCATCAAAAATCTTTTTAGAAATCTTCAGCAAAATTCTAAAAACATGTCTTGATTATGCTGTTGTGAAACTCGGCTACATCTAGCTAACTGGGCTGATTCAGTGTCTTTATGGAAGCACTGACAACAAAAATCCATAATTTATTGATGTACATTTAAAGTCTGTAAAACTATTTAGTATATTTAAGAATCAAGTGAAAATGCTACTGGTAAAACTTTGGGAAAAGCCAGATTTTTGAAGATTTTCCCCTACTATGTAATAACAGTAAATAAATCTCAGTCTCTGAAGTAAATGTTAAGCATAAAAAATATTTGAAAAATGTTTTTCAAAAAGAAAGTACATTGCATCTTATATGTCTTCTAACCCAAATATGTTCAGTTTCGTTTTATAGAAGACTAAAGAAACCCGAAAAGATTCATATTTGAGGAGCTGGAACAAGAGCAAATTAATAAAAATGAAAACATGTTGCTGTCCTCACCTCTCCCTCTTCTCCACCAGCGTCACCAGCAGCTCCACGGTGTCATTGGCCAGTTCAGCCTCTGAGCTCCACACAGACAAGTTGTTGATCACCTTCTCCAGGAGATATCCCACAATCCACTGGGCTCCCTCGGTGTCGGCACCAAACGCTGTGCTCAGGGGCATGCTGATCTGAGGAGAGGTAAAGAAAAACATGAGGAAAATATCTACGACAAAGAAAACACTCAGTAATGATCATTTATGTGTATGACGCAGCTGAAAGCCTCGTACCTGCTCGTACAGCTTCTCGTCCACCAGCAGGTACGTCTTGGCCCATCGTCTGAGGAACCACACGATGTCTTTACCCATCTGTGGACTCAGCAGCTCCGTCAAACTCGCTCTGGTCGCTCTGGACTCGACCTCCGACGTCCTCAACACGGCCGACAGCAGTCTGAAACAGAAGAGACGAGAGGACGCAGATTTAGTGATGACATACAGTGCTATTTCATCATCCAATTCTGGGAGAGAGTGGATGAACGAATGGGGTTTCCTTTGTTACGGTACAGTGTCAGTCCTCAACTCACTCCTTGAGTATTGTACTTAAATGTACAAAGCTGAAACTTTCAGAGCTCTAATGTGCAGCTGTCACATCAGAAATAAGCGGTTACTAAAACGCATATCCAATTTATAATAATAACTTTATTTATATAGCACCTTCAAGGACCACCTTCACAAGGTGCTTTGACAGTCAAAACATGCAAACATAGAAACAATCAAGCAAGACATAAAGAGACAAGGCAGTCAATTAAAGTAAACAGTAAAAATGATAAGTTAAATGAATAAATAGCTAGATCAGCACACATATCAAAAAAATTGAGATGACATCACACCAAAGAACTACACAGCTAAAAATAAAACAAAACAAGAGAGAACATATAAAATAAACAGGACATAATACAGAATAGAACATTAAAACTAAATAAAGTTAAAAGTAAACTTCACATAACAGCAAGTCTATCAAAGTGGGTTTTAAGAAGTGCTTTAAAAGAAGTTACTGACTCTGGAATCCCTATCTCCTCAGCCAGGTCGTTCCAAAGTCGAGGAGTCCTGATGGAGAAAGCTCGGTCCCCCTTAGGTTTAAGCCTTGACTTTGGAACAACCAGAAAGGATCCACCTGAGAATCTACCGCTGCGAGGAGGCTAATAAAGGGTCAACAGATCATAAATGTAGCTTGGGGCAAGACCCTGGTGAACTTTAAAAGTGATCAGTAAAATCTTATAATCAATTCTAAAACGAACAGGAAGCCAGTGGAGGGAAGCCAGGTTAGGTGTGATGTGATGTTGTCTGTTAAAAGAGGTAAGAAGCCTAGCTGTTGTGTTTTGGACAAGTTGGAGGTGACGGAGGAGCTGTACAGGAATGTCAGAAAGGAGGGAGTTACAATAATCGAGATGGGAGAAGATGAGTTTTTCCAGGTCCGGGTATGAGAGCATCAGCTTAATCTAGGAGATCGTTCTGATTTGGAAGAAGCAAGACTGGATCATTTTTTTGATATGGGGAGCAAAACTGAAGTCTGGGTCAAATAAAACGTCTACGTTTCTTTTTTTAAAATTTATTTTTAAGAAAGGGACAATGTACATTAATCAACATTTTAACAAATGTAAATGCACCCGAGTTAGCAGAAAAGCTAGTTTACATCGGTAGTCCCTCCACCTGTTATTAATTGGCATCCTAAAATAAATAGCAACGAGTTTTACGTTGGTGGATAATGGATCGAGGTTATTGGTGGTGAGGCTGTTGTGTAGGTTTGGAGGGCTAAAAAGTAATACTTCAGATTTGTATTTGTTTAGTTGAAGAAGGTTTTGAGCCATCCAACGGTTAATGTCATTGAGACAGTTAAAAACAGCAGCTAGGCATCCTGGATCAGCAGGTCTCAGTGGAAGGTATATCTGTGCGTCATCTGCATAAAAATGAACAGATACATCGTGGCGTTGGATTAAATACAAGCTTCACAATTTTCTACCAGCATTCCTCTTTTGAATTGCCTGCAGTAACAATGCATTACACTGTAATAACGGTTTATATTCCTCTTAGCTCTTCATTATCTGGGACACATTGGTACATTTTGTGCAGAAAAAGTCACATAACGAGTGAAATTACCCTTTTACTTTTTGTCTTGAAGTAGAAAACTTGGTTAACTAATTAATTTGTGATATCAATTGTCTCTACGTGTCGTTTAAGGTTCTATTGCGCTGGCTTATGCAAAAAAAAAAAAAAAAGAAGTCCTGCTTTGTCAAACTTGATTCGTGTTGCAGCCCACAGACGTCTTTGTAGACTAGTACTGTCAAAAATAGCATTTTTTCAAAACATTATCGATCGATTGCTACAGGACTCATTGCAGTGTCGATACAAGCTCCTGACTCAAAGACATGATGAGAAATGGCAAAATAGCTACATTTCAGGCTTTTATCGTTAATAGTTCCTGAGACGTTGTTTAAACAGCCTCAATTTTCAATGCATGAAAAAAACTTGGTCAACAGGCAATTAAAAAAAAAAAATCTTTTAAAGTCTTAGCTAAAATTTCATACATATCTTTATAAACACCCGTATTTTACACAATAAAAATTTTCAAGCAAATCAGAGATGGTCTAAAAATAAGAAGGACGACTTGAGAAGGAATGATCTGTCAGGATAGTGCATCAAAATCCTAAAAATCATTAAAAATAAAAATAACTTGTGCTGTTGTAAAAACTTGGCTGGTTCATTGTTTCTGTGGTAGGACTGAGCAACAAATCCAGTATTTAACGGAGTACATTTAGAGTGTATAAAACTGCTCAGTATATTTAAACATCAAGCAAAAATGCTACTTGCCAAATTGTAGAAAAAGCAGGATTAAATGTTTTATCATGATCTGACACAAGCTGTAATGTCTAGTCCTTATTGATTGTGTGGACACTAAAATATCCACTCTGACGACGACACTTGTGTGTGCAGGTGTATTAAATACTGATATTATTGTGTTTACTGTTACGAAGGAAATACAGCTCAAAGCCTACGAGAAAACCATCAGATCTTAGCTTACAGTCATCATGCCTGTGTGGGTGAAAGTGAGCTTCACAATGTCAAGTCCGCCGACACACACACACAGCGAATAAAAGGACAAAGAGACAGAGGGCTTAAAGCAGCTTATGCGTCCGTCCCCCTCCGTCGAGGACAGCGCACAGTTTCACATTGTTTGCAGAAAACAAAACCACGCTGACATTTACGGGGCCGGGGTCGGCCGCCCGCTATTAGGAAACCCGATGCCATCAGCCGCTCGTCTCCGCAATCCTCTGTCGTGGCTGTCATCCCTCTGACACACACAAACACACACACATCTACATAATGAACAATCTAGAAAACACTGGAGCACAATGACCTTCAACAGACAATATCACCGGCTGCTGTGGCTTCCTATTGTCGTCACTGTGATTATCCACTCACACAAACACGACTGCCTTCACACAGACGAGCATCCAGCCCACAGCTAACTGTTGTTAAAAAATAAATCCTCTCAGGTGATCGCAACCAGAGACGCACTTTACATGCTTTGGCATATTTAATTATCTGCCGGTGTATTTTAAGCGATGCAGTTTTGCACTAATGTTCACCAATCGCACAATCGATGGCAGCGCAGTGCAGATATTTCCGCTCTTACAGAAGTTAATAAAGTGAGAAATGTCAGCTTCCCTGTCGTTTCTATTGATCAGCAACTCCTTCAGCTGCCCTGCAGATACAGTTAAGTCACTCTGAGCTGTGGCGCAGCAGCTGTGGTGATTATTGGTGATCAAGAAGGATAACCGATATTTAGAACAAATATACATTAAATGTAATGTTTTAACATCATGTGATAGCAGACAATCTGTCATTCATAACTAGGCTTCTTCATTAATAAGGGTGAATACAACTGAATATGCAAAATAGAAATAGGAGTGACTACGTTAGGACACTATTTGATTAATCAGTTTGTCTCTTGCTGTTAGATCTGTTGTTCTTCCCTATTTTTTATTATCAATTTTTCACTGTTCTATCAGTTTTATTGCCCACTAAGTTCCAGATTTTGCGTAAAGCATTAATAATTACTGTTTTCTAGACTGTTTCAGGTTAATCTGTGGCTGCCTTCTAACTTAGCCGCTAGCCAGTAGCATAGTCTTAGCCACCGTGAGAGAAGCTAATTTCTTGGTTTGTGTTTCTTGTTCAGTTTTTACTGCTTGAGAGACATTTCTGAGACCACAGAGTGACAACAGACAGAGAGAGGAGGTTGCATCAGACCTGAAGTAGAGCATTTAATTAATCAATAATGAGTCAATAAAAAAACAACACTGACAATCAGAAAAATGACAAATATCAGCTATTCTAATCAGTCTATCCATAGTTTACAGATGCCACTTAACACTCTAAAGAATTGTACCAGGTGTTTTTCTGACACCTGACACACTATATAAATGATCAAATCTTGCAAAACTGATAAACATACTGATAAAAAAACATGTAAATAATCGGCGTTTGCTTTCCTGGCTGGAAATGTCTGCTCATGAGAAGAGCCCAAATTCAGTTGTGTTAAACTGTCTAAATAGGTAATAACGTTGAGGAGCGTGAGATTGCTGCCTCCATGTCTCATCTTTAAACAGCTTATGTGTGTAATAGCAGTGACAGTTTTACGCCGCCGTCTTTTATCATATGTGTACATGAGCGATGGAGCTCAGCAGTTTGTCATCTTGACTCTAACGCATTTCAAGCTGCACTATTTAAACCAAGTGTTACTCTGTTTTACTAGCTGCACATTAAGAAGGTGTTCCCGTGTGAATGCGAAGGGACTAACCCACCTTCGGATTTATGAGACAATAACAGTGACAACACTTGGACGTCCACCTCGCTCCGGATAGCGAGGGAATCTATTCTGGGAGTGTTTTTATGGAGGCTGCTGGCCGGTTAAGTGAGACCAAGTGTCACAACAAAGGACTGCTGGACACAAAGCAGTGCCATCTCTTCCATTACGACAATCTATATGCCCGCAGCTTGATGGCTTCCTGACTTATTGGTATTATGAAGTGTCGAAAATACATTTCAAACCTGTGCGGCATTATCTTTAGAACAGATGGTCGCCTAAACGGTCCTTCCGTTACATAAATTCAAACCGGAGGACCTTCACAGTTCAATGACTGTCTTGTGTTGTTGATGGGGAAGCAGCTACTGTATGCGGCCAGCGAGGCTCGGACTCTTTCACCTTCCAAACACATACTTTCATAATTAGTTTGGGGACTCAAGCAGTCCACCTTCCAATTCTCAACACTCAGTGCCAGGAAGATTCAGGCCTGACTACATTTGAGTTGTGTAGCTTCAGTCCATTCAAATACATCAATTAAACACAATACTAACAGCTCACAACCTCTTGCAATCAGAAAAATATAATATAATGTCCAGAGAAGAAGCAGCGAGTGCATTTTTTTTTTTTTATTGCAAATGAAAATTTCTATCATTTGAGGCCTGGTCTTCTTACGTCAATTGCGCTCCTCGTAAACGCTTACATATACCTTGAGGCTTCAAATGTATTCTACAGAAACAGCAAACAGTTAGCTTTCTGAACTCCAAGCATTTTTATGTGGAAACAGCACAACCAGGATACAAGGAGAGAGAACTAAAAACTGCATTTTGTGCAGTTATGATGTAACACAGTTATAATGTCAGAAATCGCACAAAAACTAAATGGAATTCCTCTGAATATTCGTTTTACAAAACTGAGAAATCCTAGAATCAACATCTAAAACATTTTTCCAAGTGTCCACAGCAGTTACTAATACTGGGGGAAAAAGTTGTGACTCTTCATACTACAGATATTTTACTAGTTACATTTTAATTTTATTTTCTATGCTTGTCTCCTTTCTGCTTTGTGTAAATACAGCCTGCAGTTCAACCCAGTTCAACCAAAAAGTTGTTGAATTTTTTGCCACATGACTGTTGGTCACAGAGGAGTTATTCATAGTTGCACATTTTTGTTCAGGAGCATAAAATGTTTTTGTATTTTACAGAAACATGTTGGTGTGAAAGGTTTATTTTAGCTAAATTTCTAAGCGAAATACGTAGAATAATCTTTATTCTGGGTTGCATATGAAATCACAATGGGAGGGATACCCTCCTTAAACAGTATTCATTTTTGACAGTTTGGCCAATACGTGTGCAATACTACTGTCACTGTAATACAAAATTCTCTTTTAAAATGTATTTTTACATTGATTTTCTTGCACAAAGCTACTTTTGTAATGCTGAATACAATCCTTTGTTTATTAAATGTCAATTTTGATTCCCAAACTTTTTGCTGTGGTTGTTGTCTAGAATAAAAATCAATATTTTAAGCAACTAAATACACGTCACAGAAGAGTAATTTATGTATCATTGGACACCTGAATATCCAACAAGGCTTTCTATTTTACATTTTCCTTCTATAACAAATGGAATAGTTTATGTATTTAGAATCAGAACAGTTTTATTGCCAAGTAAATTTCCACATACAAGTGTTGGCAGTCAGTAAGTAGTAAGTCTTATTAGACAAATATGAAGGAGTGTCAAATTAGCAGCAAGTGTAATCAAGGGATTCACAAAAAGTAATAGAAATAATTTCAGCATGCAGGAATGTGCAAATTAATTGTCTGAGAATATGCAAGGCTACATCGTACAGTATGTAAAAAACTGTAATGTGCCAGAGGAAAATAATAATAATCCTATTTGAAAGCTGTGCGTTAATGTACCGTATAGAATCAGTGTCCCGCTGCTGGTTTTTGGGTTTCAGGTGCTTAAACGGCTCCACTTAAGTTGAGTTTTAAGATTCACTCTTTTGAGTTAACATGACAATTTACCAACAGGTTTAGGTGCCTATAAAAATATCTACAACTCTGTGACAACTGTGTGACTCCATCTGCCAAGGATGACACGACTGAAATCTCTAAACCAGCTGCTGAATGTACTTTTAGATGAGACTGTTCTATCAACTAGAGCCAAAGTGTTCAGACTGTCAGAAGACAAAAGAGCAGCATTTCACAGCAACATCTGACAGATTAACTGAACCACTGGACTCCTACGTGCACATCCTTGTTTTTTTTTTATCTGTCAAGGTCATGAAAGCTGTAACCACAAACATGATATCAAGCTGAGAGAGGACAGAAACGCTACCTGATGACGGAGTCTGTGCGGTTGCAGCCTGGTATGGACGAGGCCTTTTCCCCTGGCGAGCCGAGGATCTGCAGCGTCGTGTTAATGTCCACTTCTGTCGAGTGTTTTATGGAGAACTCCATCACCTCTGAGGGGATCAGCGGCGTTTCACCCTGAGGATCGTCTGCTAGTAGATAACCTGCAGAGTGCACATATAGATAGAGATGGTATGTTGCAGTATGCTGACTATTTACAACTTTAAACAAGAGAAATAGAGCCGAAAATCAATACAGAGGTTCTTAAGCAGAGATGAAGTCAGTTAACGATAAAATAATCTGCAAAAATCTGACTTAATCATCATTTTCTAAGCAAAAGCGCCCAAAATTTACTATTTCTAATTATTAAATTTTTTAATATCTATGATATACAGTGAGGGAAGTAAGTATTTTGGCCACATATAGGAAAAATGACAATTATAATATTAATAGTAGATTTATTCTAACTGTATAAGACAGAATATCAACAAAAAAAAATCCAGAAGAAGCACATTATCTAATGGTTACACATTAATTTCCAGTACTTCTGAATGTTTTTCGTTGATATTCTGTCTCTTACAGTTAAAATAAACCTACTATTAAATGTACAGACTGGTCGTTTTTTTTTTTTTTGTATGGGGACAAAATCACAAAATATGCATGGGATCAAATACTTCCATCACAGTATATGATAGTACATTTTATTTCTTTTAGGTTTTAGACTGCTGGTCAGTCAAATTTAAGCAATTTTGCTTTGAAACGATGCAAAGGACATTTATTACTACATATTTTCAAACATATAAGAGGATTAATTAAAAAAACACAATCAAGATAAATCAATAGTGAAGACACTAACTTGTTGCAGCTCTAAAATCCATGTTTCTATCAGAATAAAATATGAAAAATCTGGTACCTTTGTCAAAAACAGGTGCAACTCGACAACCAAACAACGCTTCTGAGCAGTAGCGTGCTAATGACTTTAACACCCAGCAGTTTTTTTTTTAATGTTTTATTGTTTTCCACCACAGAACCCAAACTTTTAAACAAATAAATAAAATAAAACTAAGTTTAGAAGAGCGGCCTAAATGGTGAGTTTATGGTGAGAAATCCACAAAGCTCCTTTGCACGTCTTTAATGACGCCGACTGAGACGATATTTCATCTTCTCAAACCCACAGCCTTGGGTGGAGTTTTGTTCCATGTAATATCAGTAAAGTGGAGTATTCTGCACTGGAAAAGTCATTTGTGAGCAAATAAAAGAGCCACTTTCTATTGTATTAGAACATCATCGGGCTTCTCGTAAACTTCGCCTTTGTCGTTAAACCCTGTGAAGCATTTGTGGAAACTGAAACTTTAGAATCTTTGCAGGGAAACTAGTCACAATGAGGTAATGCAGCAATTTTCATTAAATCTAAGAGGTCAAACAGGAGACGCTCTTTTGTTTATTGTCTTTTTTAAAAAGTCAAAGACATGTTTTTCTGCCGCACTGCTCACCGGAGACCAGTATGAGCCAGTGGATGTCCTCGTAGAGGTCGTCCAGGACTTTGCGGTCTACTGATCCGAGGTCAGACGAGGCCATGAGGTGCTGCTGGGTCCTCTGGAGTTGGCCGTGAAGTCGCGTCACTCGATCTTCGAGCAGGCTGCAGCAGGAGGTCAAAGGAGAAAAGTCAACACGGGAAACAGAATCCTCGCAGAATCACAAATCAAATCCAACCTACAAATCCAAAATGTTGACAAAACTTAAACCTACTGAGATGGAACTGATGAGCTGTTAGGGACAGACCTATTATCCTAATATCCGATCATAATAGCGGATATTTGGCATTTGATTATCTGTGTCATTATTTTTATTGCCCAATTATTGATAAATAAATGTTCTACTCGAGGTCAGATGCAGCCTCCTCTCTCTGTCTGTCACCACTCTGTGCTATCAGAAATATCTCTCAAGCAGCAAAAATTGAACAAGAAACACAAGTTGGAGCTAAAAACCAGGAAACTAGCTTCTCTCACAGTGGCTAAGGCTATGCTAACAGCTAAGCCAGAAAGCAGCCACAGATTAAGTTGAAACAGAGTAAGGAAAAAAATAATTAGAAATGCTTTGAGACCTGGACCTTAGTGGGCAATAAAAGTGATAGAACAGTGAAAGATTAAGAAAATAGAAGCACAGCAGACGTAACTGCAGGAGACAAACTGACCATCTTCCTAATTTAACCACTCCCATTTTTATTGAACATATTCAGTTACAGTTAACCTTCATAATGAAGAAGCCTAGTTATGAATGACAGATTCTCTGTCAAAACATTACATCTAATGTATATTGGTTCACAAATATTGGTGATCGGTCTTTCTTGATTGCCAACAATCGGTATTGGCCCTAAAATACCCATATTGGTCGAGCACTATTAGCTGTACTTATTGATTGCGACTTTGCGGTATGCATCAGTTACAGTTCAACCATGTCTATTAATAGGTTAAATACTTTTTTATGTCTGAAATTTGCCTTGAGTATGTTGGAATTTTTTTTACTTTTCAACTAAGCTAAATGAGCTACTTTGGTAATTATGCATTTACATTTACAGTTATAACATTAACTGAACAGTCTGTAAACTCATTATTTTTATGATAATAGTAAACTTCATTCATGTAGCAGTTTTCAAAACATGTCACAAAGTGCTTTATATCGTCAGCAAATGCATAGTTGAGGTTAAAGGCAGGGAAAAAACTGATTTCTATATTTATTTCTACATATACACACTATAGGTCAAAAGTTTGGAAGCAAGATCAAATTTGTACAAAAAAAGATAATAGTTTAGATTATTATATACATAAATTATTATATAAAGAGTCGCCCATCAAAATAAATTTTTACTAAAATTAATTATTAAAATAAATTATCAGGTATTTGTATCTGTACTCGTTTCTTTACTCAGCTGTTTATTTCTAGCTGTTTCTGTGGTAGGTATAGAGATATGGACACAGCTGAGATGTATTGGGATTTTAGTATGCAAACTCTCACAGCCAAAGAGCTCAAGAGAAAAATGCAAACTGTGATTTGTTTTTGACTTTTGCACTGAAGTTGTGACTCTAGTAAATCTTCTCAACTCTAAAGCTAAGCCCTTTGTTTCTTTTGTTAACATTTATTCAGCGATTGTCTGGTAACATCAATGTATACCTAAAGGTAAATTGAGGATAATGGTGCATATCAAAGAAAACAAAGTCTGATCATGCGGTAAATACATCCCAGAATCCATAGAATTCATACTGGTTTTGAAGAAGGCATTGTCAACAGAAATTTGAAGTTGCTTCCATATAAAAAAAACTTTTCCAACTTCCTGGCACACACTCCTTATTTCATCGCTAAAGTTTATATTTTTCAATGTATTCGAGGAGTTTCACAGACAGAGTTGAGATCCCGGTGGCTCCAAAAGAAATGAATGGAGTTACGGTTGATTCGTGCACAGAGGTTTGTGGAAACAAGGTTTAAGGATCTGGTTAGATGTGATGTGTTTACCTTGTGAGCAGGGGGATACAGTGGTCAGCGGCCACCCGTCCCAACATGCCGATGCTGGACAGCTGATCTGAGAACAGCTCTCTGTCGTCTTCCTGTAGCTCGTTGATCTCTTCCTCATCGTGAGACGAGATGCCGTTCACTGACTGAGAGGTCAAAGGAGAGCAAAGATTCAGGGATTTATGAAATGGAGGATAAAGGATTTAGTCGAGGGGAGAGGCTGGAGGATCCATACTGATGAGGATTTATGCTTCAAGAGTCTCACCAGGTTGCGGGTTCCGTCCGGAGCAGCCAGGTGACACTGGATGTACGAGTTGAAGACCTGGATTGCCGGCTGGACAAAGCAGCCGCGAGGAAAATGCTCCTCGTCCTGAACGAGCGTCAACCACGACTCCAGCAGTTTGTCGTAGGCATCCATGTAAACCATGTCGTCTTTATCCAGCTGAGACAATAAACAGATGTTAGGTCAGTGACTTTCATTATTACACAAAACACAGCTTTATGTGTTGGTGCTTTAAAGACAACAAAAACTGAAAAAGAAATTCAGTTGGACATGCAAACATTTCTCAGAATTTTCCCAGATTTTGGTCTGCAACTAACAATTATGTCTATAAAAGACAAGAAAACTGTGAAAAATGCTTATGATAATTCTCCACAGCCACGATGACACCTTCAGATATCTCACTTTAGCCAACCAAAACTACACAGACATTTAATTTAGTATAAAATGCAGCCTGAGACCCTCATGTAGACAGTGACTGACTATACTATCTCACACTTAGAGACTAAAGTGGACTGAGCTGCTGTTAGGGTTAAAGTCATTTTGTAACATCGTCTTTTAAACTGTTCTTGAAGATTTATGTATGTCAGAAAGATACATTGTATTTAAATTTTTCATCACTTTTGCCACTGAATGTTGTTTTTGACATTGCATTTGAGTCTTGCAGGGCTTTATATTAGATTTAAATTCACCCTTTGTTTTTTCTGTTATACCTGTTTTATTATCATCCATAGTTTTTAATTTGTATTCCTTTTCTTCCATTATTGTATTTTACTGTGTGCATGTTTGTTGTATAGCACTTAATAATGCTGTTTTTAATAAGAGCTATGCAAAAAACTTGTTCTATCTAATGAACTCCATTTTTATTGAATTGTGACAGAGAAAAGCATCGGATGCTCTCACATGAGAACCTAGAACCAGGAAATGTTCTTTTTTTTTTTAAACTGTCTAATGCCATTCATTAATTGATGCTCTGTCCACCAACTAATCGATTCAGCTACAGAAACATACATAATTCAGTATCAATTTGTCCCAGACATATTTAATATGAACTTAAAAGAATAACATTTTTAGGTCACATTGCTCTACTCTGGTCTTTTCATTGACTTAAACTCACACACCAGCTATTTTTATGTTACAATATCATGTGAAAAATAATTAGCAAGTTGAAAAATAATATGAGGGGTCACAAGATGATTAACTGGACAGACAAACAGAAAAAATATTTTTTTATCCACAATGTTTTGTGTATTTTTTCAGATGTAACTGATGCTTTTGAGTTAGCAACTTCACTTCTTCAAGACTCAGATATTTTTAAAAAATTAAGAAAAAATGTAATCTTTTTAAAATTCTATTTTCTTTGTAACCACAAAGTGTTTTAACATCTTGCAAGTCTTTGTCAGAATATAAACGTGTGATCACAGTTGGACCTGCAGATCTGCAAAACAGTGGAAATAAAGTCCGTAAAAGTGAGCTGACACTGCAGAATGTTTTGTTTACTCTTAAATCTCCATTTATGATGTAACACAGCTAGTTATAAGACTTTAGAACTGCATACAGTGCAGTCGAATGCTGACATTACTTCCATGTAACTGGTTTATAACTGGATTTAGAAATTTGAGATTTATTTTGTGATCTGAAAGCAAACCTGGTGAGTTACTTTAACGTTACGACTAAACATTTACAGCAACTTGTTTGGCTTGTAAAGATCTAATTAGACAGACTTGAAGTTAAAAACCTCTGGGTTCTGTAAACGTGACTGTATTCAGAGAAGCAGATGTGAGTTATAAGAGGTGTTTGAAGGCGTCATTACTCACCACCTCCTCCAGGGCGGCGCTGCGTCCAAACGAGCAGGTGAGCAGAGTGAGGCAGTTGATGAAGGAGGTGAAGAGTTCGCTGGGCAGCGCTGTCAAAACACTCCGCGGGAACATGGTGATCAGATTGGAGATGATGTTGGAGATGCCAACCGCCTCCGAGTCTTCGATCTCAATCCTGAGCAAACAGAAGAAAAATGTTACCGAAAAATCCGATTTTACAGATTCCTGATGTACGTAAACAGGGCTACAAAAATTCAATACAGTAAAAAACATTACTCAGTATGCAGTAAGTTCTGCAGCTTAGTGGTAAAAACTGATGTCTTATGAATTTTAGACTCCATTTTCCAGTGGTATTATGTCCAGCGGTAAAAATCAATATCTTTCTCTTGACAGAAAAAGGTTAACAAAGTTCAATCTGCCTCTTTTCCATTTTCAGTCCAAACCCCTGCTTTGGCCTGAGGAGGGACAGTTTCCACTCTCCAGGGTGAGGCTGAGACTGAACCAGGGTCACTTTCCAGTTTACCCGCCGGTGACGGAGGGTTGGAAACAGGCTAGAAAATTGATCCTAAACCAAAACTCGTGGGCAACTTGACCCCTGAGCAGTTTTCCACAGCTGCATCTGAGGTTATTTTTATGGTGTTTCTGCCTCATAGTGCAGCAGGCAGAGACGGAAAAAGAGATAATTCAGTTTCTTGTTCTGAAAGGGAGCTTTATCAATCTGATCAGACCGTGAAACTGCGAGTGACAAGTGTGGACACACTACATTTTAAAGCCAGATATAAAAATGGAATCTGAGTTTTGGACAAATTGGACAAGTTGGACAAATCTAGCTACACTACAATGATTGTACAGAAAATTACAGGAGATCGTAGTCTGTAAAAAAAAACACATACACTGCATTAAAATGTAATTTATAACAAGACTCATGACATTTGAAATTTGGTTGCACTATTAACAAGCATAAAAAACTCTGGTGATTATGAAGTGCTTTGAGAGGATCGTCCTAAAGCACATCAAGGACATCATCCCTGCTGGTCTGGATAAATTTCAGTTCGCCTACAGGGAGAACAGATCAATAGAGGATGCTGTCTCCATGGAACTTCACACAGCCTCGACCCACCTGCAGCTTCCTAACACCTATGTGAGGATGCTGTTTGTGGACTTCAGTTCAGCTTTCAATACGTTGTGCCCGAACAAATTGACACTGAAGCTCCATAACCTGTGACTGTCCACATCGCTGTGTCACTGGATCAGGGACTTCCTCACCAACAGGCCTCAGAGGGTGAGAATGGGAGACAGGACATCCTCCACACTGGTCCTGAGCACAGGAACACCACAGGGCTCCGTGCTCAGCCCAGCCCTCTTCACACTATTCACCAGCGGCTGTACTGCCATCCACTCCACAAACACGGTCGTGAACTTTGCCGACGACACCACCATAGTGGGTCTCATATCGGACAATGATGAGACCCGCTACAAAGAGGAGATCCAGCACCTTATTCAGTGGTGTTCAGATAACAACCTTGTTCTGAACACCAACAAGACCAAGGAGGTCATTGTGGGCTACAGGAGGTCCAGGAGGACAGAGCATGCTCCTCTCCTCATCAAAGGGGAAGCAGTGGAGCATGTTCACAATATCAAGTCCCTGGGCATCCGCATTACATCTGATCTGACCTGGTCTCTGAACACAGCTCACCTAGTGAAGAAGGCTTAACAACGACTCTTCTTCCTTAGGAAGCTGAAACGTGTTGGTCTCTCCCCTCAGCTTCTGGCAAATTTCTACAGGGCCACAATAGAAAGCATCCTCTGTCTTGGTGCAACAGTGTGGTATGGCAGCTGCACAGCTCAGGACAGAAAGAACTTATCCTGGGTGGTGAAAACAGCACAGGGGATTGTGGGAAGTCCTCTTCCAGACCTGGACTCAATATACGAGGGCCGGGTCCAGAGGAAGGCCCGACGTATCGCCGCCGACCCCAGCCACCCGGGAAATGGACCGTTTGTTCCGTTTCCCTCGGGGGAAACGGTACAGAAACGTAAGAACTCTGACCTCCAGACTCAAAAACAGTCTTTATCCAAGAGCTGTCCAGTCCATTTCCCCCCTACACACACAACAGACTCACTACGTGCAATAAAGAACTGAGTCTTGCACTGGACTGCACTTTACACTCATCCTACTGCTCATGTGCACTAACACTGTTTACATATTTATATCTTTTAAGTATTTTTTTTTATTTTATTCGTACATAGTGTGCCTTTTTCTATTTTTTATATATAGCTTGGAGTCACCAATTGTAATTTCGCTGTGTGGAAACACAATGACAATAAAGATTCTTGATTCTTGAAAATCCCAGTTTTTCCCAGCTCAGTTTGAACAATTTCTCAGTATTTGAAACAACAGGACTGTGTTGTAGACGACATGATGAACCTGCGTGCAGGCAGAAATGAAAAAAATAAAAACAAACCCAAAAATTCAAAGACTGAGAGAGATGGACAGGGAACAAATTGGGGGTAAAAAGCTCTGGATGAACAACAAAATCGACAACAGACAAGCCAGAATCAAAGAAACCAGACTGGAAATTTCTTGGATTTTCACCAAAAATGTGTGTGGAACTTTCCAAAACAGACTTTCAAAGCAATGAGTGAGTCTTGAATACGCTACAGAATCACCACAAAATGCATTGACTACACAATAACTACAAGACAGCTGCATCAAAACACCATCAAAGTCACAGGCAAAATGACATTACAGCGGTGATAGGGTTATTAGTGAAAAGACTTTTCTTCAAAGTTACAGAAAATCCTGATGTCGATTGTTGATTTAATGTTTAATTTTACAGCCTTGTCTGAAATCTGATATTTCAGAGTTTAAAAGAAACCTCAGTAATGTTAATTTTTCCACAAATACACAACATAAACCTTTTAATGGATGCCTAAAATTTGGACCAAAACGTGGACTGAGCAGAACATTTCACAGGAAAGTCAAATAAACTATGCTGCTTGGATTTTCACCAAAAATATGTGTGGAACTTTCCAAAACATACTTTACAAATTAATGTGTCTCTACTTCACAAGACCATCACAAAATATATTAAATACACAAAAACTACAATAAATTGCTCTTCCACACATCACCATCACAAAGACACAGTCAAAATAACAATACAGAAACAGTGTCAATTATGAAAAAAATGTTTTCTGATATTTCAGAGCTTAAAAAAATTGCCCAATACAGTAATGCATTTTTCCCCACAAATACACAATATAAAAAAAATTGTGACCGAAACACAGGCTGAGTAGAACATTTTAATGAAAATTTAAATAAACTGTGCTGCTTGGATTTTAATCAAAACACACTTTACAAAGCAATGTGTCTCTACTTTACTATGAGATCACCACAAAATTCACGAATTGCACAACTGCTGCAAGAAAATTGCTCTTCCCAAACATCTACAAATATAATACTAATTTTTACACAAAAACACAACAAACACTTATTTATGGATGTCTAAAATTTGGAAAGTCGTGACCAAAACATGAGCCGAGCACATCTATATAATATAATTATAAACTATGCTGCTTCCAACTTTCCAAAATATATTTTTCATTGTAAAAACTGTCTCTACTTCACAAGATCACCACAAGCACATTAACTGCTCAATAACTACAAACAAACTGCTTTTCCCAAACACCTACAAATGTAAGTGCATCATGATGTCACAAGCAAAACAACTTTACAAAAGCTATTATCACAGAAAATCCTGATGTCAGTTGTTGATCTAACGTGTATTTCAGTAGCCTTGTTTAAAAGAATATCAAATAATACTAATTTTTACACAAAACACAACAAATATTTGTGTAAGGATAGCTAAAATTTCAAAAGCGATATCTTTACTACAAATTTTGGAGTAACGATATTGTTTTTTAGTTTTCTTTATATATATTTATTTGTAGTACAAAATCTAAGCAAAATACATCAACTAAACAACTACAAGAAAATTGCTCTTCCATTGTGTTTTTAATGAAAAGACTCTTTTTAAAAATGTTATCACAGAGAATCCTGATGTTGATTGTTAATTTAATGTTTAATCCAGCAGCCTTGTTTCAATTCTGATATTTCAAAGTTAAAAAACTACTCAATAATCCTCCTTTTTACAGAAATACACAAACATTTTCTTATGTATGCCTAAAATCTGGGAGGTCAAGACCAAAACATGGACTGAGTAGAACATTTCAGAGGAAACTCAAATAAACTGTGCTGCTGGATTTTCACCAAACATGTGTGTGGAACTTTCCAAAAACTTTAGTAGAAAATCACGGCAACACACTAACTACACAATAACTACAAGAAAATCGCTCTTCCTAAACATCTGTAAGTGCATCACAACAACATTACAGAGGCGATTACCACACAAAATCCTGATTTAACATGTCATTCTGCAGTCTTGTTTGGAAAAAAAACACCTAACAATCCTTCTTTTTCCACAAATACGCAACATAAACATTTTTTATGAATTCCAAAAACTTGGAAATTAACAAGTTGCGACCAAAACAAACAGTAACAAATTTTTAAGATAACCATAAAACATTAACACACTCACTTCAAAATGAAATGACTGAATTTGCTAGACGAGAAATGTTGATATATTTGTGCTAAGCTAAAAAATAACCCATAGAATTATCAGTTTGCTCCATTTTTTTTGCTACGTTACAGGTCCTCCAAAGCTCTCTAAATGTTTCCAATTAGATAAATATGTGAGTATGTGAAAAGTTTTCAGTGCATTTCCACGTTTTTCATGTCGCCTTTGTGTTTGAACCGTCACGCCCATCTACAGCCGGAGAGGAACGCTGTTTGAGAGGCCTCGCTAACCCCTATCAGATGGAGTTAAATTGCGAGCAGAACTGTTCAATCACTGCGGATCGGCCGTCCCTCTCTGCATGGTTTTCCGATGAGGCAACTGGAAAAAAGCTCCAAGAATAGGTGATTACAGACGGAGCGGGAGAGAGGAGGGAGAGAAAAAAAAAGACAGAGACCCCTTCTAACTCAGTCACATGGTTTAACACAAGCTTGTGTGCACATTGTGTGTCTGTTATTTATACATGTGAGTTAGTGTGGCCCTTTAATTCAAATCAGAACCACGCTGATGGCAGTCGCACCCAGAAATGGACAGAAAGTACCCCTGCTGCACTTATTGGCTGTCGATAATCATCTCCCTGCTTCTCACATTCACACACTAATCCCATAAACACCATTACTTTTGTTTCTGCACCACTTTAAATGATGTTTACTGCTAAGATAAAGACCACAGCACGACTAAATAACTATATACAAGTATTAGTATTCAACCTCAGTGTTTATTTGGTACAAATGAGTCTGAAGCACCAACTATTGTGGCTTCTTAGATCAGGAAATCAAAGTTTTATACCTGCTGATTTAGGGAAAGTTCACATACAAGGAGCGCTGCATGGTTCTGAATATGCAACAGGTACTAGCAGTAACTCTTATTATTCATTGAGACCTGTTTTACATTTGTTTTTATGTAAATACTTACAACTTGTCATGTGCAAAATTTCATATTTTCATTTCCCAGGTGTAATATTTCAATTCCATGTGTAATATTTCAGTTTCATGTGCAGCGTACATTTCATTTTCATTTTATTTTTCAGGAAGGATATAATATTTCATTTCATTTTCTTCATTATTATGCGTGATATTACTTATTATCCTCGTATAACTGTTTAATTACTTTATACTGTTCTACTCTAGCCTTATTTTAGTTCACTAATGTACCATACTAATATAAACACTGCATTTCTTCTGTCACTTGTTTGTTCACAACGGTTTCTTTTGGGATTATCAAAGTTTTATCTTATTTGCAGGTATATGTTAGCAGTTTCACTGTGGACCAACAGCACCATGTCGATGGATTTCTGTCAAGAGGCCCATGATGATCAAACCTTCAAGTCGAGGATCATCGGTGCTGATGAGAGTTGGGCCTACAGTCGCAACCAAACATCAGCATTTCACATGGGAGTCCGAGCCCTCAGAGAACAGTGAAGTTCAAACTGAATTTGTTGAAGCCCAGTTCTACAGTAACATCTTGAGATTTCTTGAACTGTTGTGCAACGATAATTGGCCACACCAACCAAAATCGTCACTCTCCACCTACCCTACTCTCCAGATTTACCTCCTTGCGATTTTCTCCTCTTTCCCAAAATGAAATTAAAGTTGAAAAATCATTATTTTGACACAGTTGAAGAAATTAACGCAAGTTGGTGGTTGATGCGTCTATAGAATGTGGCTTCCAGGGAGTGTTCAAAGTGTGGCAGGAGCACTGGGAGCAGTGTATCGCTGCACAAGGTGACTAAGTTTGAATCAGGTGTAGTTTTTACTTTTTATAATCGCAGTCTCTGAAATTGTCTAATGTAGCTGCTTTTGTTTTGATAACATTTAACAGAAGAGAAATGTGGTTTCTTTTGCTAAACCTTCAATAACTTATTTTTTAGTCACCTGAGAGCAAAAGCAACAAGTTTGGCTTTGACATCCAGGTTGTTATCAAGCAACAATTGAAGCTGTCTTTCTGGCCACCTAATTCAATCTCTTTTAGCTCTATGTGGATCTCTATCAGTTTCAAAGGGAAGTAAATATACTAGTAAATAAGATAAGTGAGTACATAGTTGGCAGGTAGTGTGTGGTGCGTTTTCAGGGCTTTTTTCAGTGCTAAAAAAGCAAAACCTGCCTGTTATGGCAAAGAAAACACCCATTATGAGAGCTGTGAGGGTTAATTAAAGCAGAACCGTTCTGAATTGGACGGTTAAACAGCGAGCTGAAACTCACTAAGGTTTGTAAATCTGCAGATTAGGATGATAATTCTCTGTAGGTACATCACCTCTTTTCACATTGTTTTCACATCTCATACAGTCTTATAAAAATATCAATATAGATGCTTCAAAAAAAAAAAATTCTCAATTTAGGATTTCAAAGTATTTAATATTCGACTGGCTTTTTCGTTATGGGAAAGCCAAATAATACAGTTCAAGGAAAGTATTTAACCTGATAAACAGCAACATAACAGTTGTTTTGCTATTTGTACAGAGACAGGGATATCATAGCAGGACTTATATACAAGGTTTTATATTAAAACCTTGCCCCAAATTAAAAGAATTCCTAATATACACAATAAATTCAGCGCAGTGCATGCACCAAAGAAAAGACAGCAGTTTTAAGCCGGATGAAGGTTGCACTTGCTGGCAAATTAGGTCAAAAACAGAGGTTGAAGTCAACCCATGTCAGGCTTTATGCCCAAACAATAAAATCCTAAATTGTGTTTTCTAAGAGCAACTGGAAGCTAATGGAAAACAGGACTTTATGATTCTCTTCTCTTATTGTTAAAAGCACTGCATCCATATTTTCAACCTTCCTGTTTTTGTAAAACTGCACATGAAAGAATAAGACTAAAGCCAAAAGTAAATTGATGGCAAAAGATGAAACCCTGCCTTCACTTTTTTAAGGTTAAAATTTGGATCTTAAATTATTCCTGACAGAGGACTTAGTTTTGTTTTTCAAGAATTTTGTTTTTTAAAGATTTTATAAAAATCCTCCATGTAAGTTTTCCCTTTTTATTGGTTTTTCACACCGAGTCATGATCGATTTAATTTGGCATTTTTAACAAGAATTGTCCAAAAACAAACCTAAAAAAATCCTTCATGTCAAAGTGAAAACAGATTTCTAATAAATAATGTAAATTAATTAAAAACATAAAATGTAAAATATGTTTCTGGCACTTAAAATGATCATGCGCTCAACATTTAATTATCTCAAGCTGCTGGTACCTTGAATCAGACAGGAAGATAGAGTTCTATAGTATCATCAGCCTAAAAATGAAAACATTTGCAGACCTATAAACGTGATTTTTAGAGATTTATGTAGACCATTTTCAAAGGCATGATGTGTATAAAAGTTTGTCAAGTTATTAACGAGAGGCTAGTAAATCTTGCCAACACTCTTTCATACCCTGTTTGATATTCCAATCTGGAAAATCTCAAATTAACCAGAAGACATCTCCTCATAACCACATTTAAGAGCATAACAAACATTTATGTGATCATGAGAATTCTGTTTGAAATTAATTTTGTCCAGCTGTACAGCAGCTGATTTGACTGCACTTAACAGCTTTTCCTTTTACTCTGACAAGAGCAGTAATTGTTGTTTAATAGTCTTTAATGATCTGTTTGGAGGAGTCCGATAATTAATCATCTTCAGTCTTGTTTACAAGAACAGAAGTGAGGCTTGATAGAAAACATGAAAATTATCTCTGCAGCTCTCAGACAAAGTTCTCGGTAAAAAGGATGGATGTAAACCGTGAGCAAAGACACACCAGAAATTGATTTGACTGCAGCTATGATTAGATACAGAGGAATCATTGTTGGCCACTGTTGCTGTTGCTGAGAGGATGATGGCATTTCAACATTTGTGAGAAACAAAACAACTGTGTGGATGAAACAGTCATATAAGGTTGAATTTTTTAAAAATTACTATTAACTGTCCCAAAACATTTTAAAGGAATGGTAAAGAATGAAGTGTAATGCACAAGATTGAAATGCAGCTTTATTGCTCTCAGTAGTGTCTGAGAGTGATATTTAAAAAATCACGCAGGTTCCTCTGTAGTAGAGACAACTGTAAAATGTTATAGATGTTTTAAGGTTTTTTTTGTTTGTTTGTTTGTCTTCAACTTATAATAATATAACAATATAACTATCATTCTGCACAGAAGACAATTCTGGGGTTTTTTCTTCTTCTAGTCACGGTTGTGTTGTTTCCATAGAGGTGCAAAACTTTATACTGAAGTGAAAAATGAGCCAACAGTGAGGAAAAATGTGACATGAAACTCTCCAGAACTACTTCAGGTTAAACAAGACTTAAGTTAAATTGCATTTCACAGTTTTCCAAGATTTTATTAAACATAAAACAGCTTGTTTAACAGAACATACTGTAAGGATGTTATTCTGAGCAGAAATTGGATTTTATATATAGTACAGCTTGATATTGCAGTAACAACTCAGTCCAGGGTGAGTAAAATCCCAGAAACTGCTTGACGTTTAGAGGGTTTAGGTGCAATTTCAGTCAACCAAGATTTTGTTTGGGAGACCACAACCCTGAATAAATCACCTGGAAACACTTTCAATAATTATTTAGGCTGGTGTAGGACTCAAACTCTTCCAGTCTAAACCATATCTTCTTCTTATTGTTTCACTCTGCTGCTAAAAAAGACAGCAGCAATCTTCTTAATGCATCTTCTTCTAAACCAGAACACACTCGCTGGTTCACTGCAACAGTCAAAAGCCTCCAAACAGCCACCTGTGAGTCAAACCACAACTCATATCGCTGCTCGGCACAAGATCACAAGCTCTATTTCTTCACATGACCTCTGCTAACAAGATGGCAATACAGAAATCAGTTTAAAAAAAAGGACCTCTGGCTCAGTTTCCACACACCTGCCCACACCAGTTCAAATCTACAGCAGTAAAACAATGTCAGCCATGAAGACAGTGTAAGCTGTAACATACAGTGAAGCTACAGAGGCTCTTATGGTGTCTGATCTGATCTGAGGGTTAAAATATCAGCTGTAGGTTACTCTGGTAACGTTTCCTTGAGGCAAGATTGTCAGATTATTCCCGCTGGATGAAGGCTCAAGAGCAGAGCTGCATTACTTCTGATCGGGAGCTCTGATTACAGAGTCATGACTCAAACAAAATTACACCTCTGCAGGATGTGGCAGGGAACTGCTGCAGCAAAAAAAAAAAAATAAAAAATTCAGAAAAATTGTCAAGTATTGAGTAAATGCGGCTTCACAGATGAAACATCTATCTATCTATCTATCTATCTATCTATCTATCTATCTATCTATCTATCTATATATCTATATATCTATATATATATATATATATATATATATATATATATATATATATATATATATATAAAAAAACCTGCACTTATTTTTTTTGCTGAGAAAACCCAGATTTAAACTGGAGTAAATACGGTTTGTTCTAGTGGAGACTTAGAGGCGTTTTGATGCATCAGCTGCTTTATGAGTAATGACAGCAAGAGTCAAAAATAAATCGATCAGTCAGAGATCAGATCACTGACTGAGGCCGACCACAAAGCTTTTAGCAGAAGTTCTAATGCGAGTTCTCTTAGGTTTCGTTGTTTTTTGGGGGGTTTTGTAAGATTTGGTGCTCTCCTCCTTTATTTTAGATTACCAGGTGAATAAAAATGTGTTCTTTCACAAAAAATAAAAAAGGGGAAAAAAGCATTTTTCATAGCTATATGTTTAAATAATTACAGATTCTCAAATTTTGCATGTAATTACAGCTTTGTATTTTTGTGTCTGCATGTTTTGCTGTTTTTGTCTTTTATTGTTTAGTTTTCTTATTGACATTTATGTGTATAATCTATTTTCTTTATGTATTTTTCATTTGTATTTTAATCATCTGTTCATATTTTGAAGATAAAGTACTCTGGTTGACAATTTCTTTTTAAAAATGCTCTTTAAATAAACCATTTTGCTCTGATACCAAATACTGAGAGTGCAATATGGATTCAATATTTAATAACAATACATCAAAAAACTTAATTATCTGAAAAGTAAATTAGGAAATTACTAACAGATAACGAACATTAATCACAAGGATGCAAAAATTGCGCAAAAAATCCAGCATCACCATGAAACAGTTCATTGGATTTATTTGTTTTGCTACGATCCCAACAATGTTAAAAGGGATTTTCTGGATTTCTTACAACATGATGTCAATGCTCCAAGTGAAGGAAATGCAAGTTTATAGAAGATAATAATAATAAATTATGGAGCAAAACAGAAAATTCCAATTTTTATTATTTTTTCACATCTGCAATGAATATTAAACACCCCAACTATAGCCACAATAATAACTATAAAGCATAATTAGCATTTTTTTTGACAACCTCAACAAAAATGAAATATTCAACAGCTTTGTAAAAGTAGAATCTATAAGAGGGCTGTTCTATCAGACTGAATGGAATTTCATATGTGTACCTAATAAACTGGTTGATGAGTGAAGGCAGCACAGAGAAGGAAAATCTTTAAATATACATACTATAGATTCCTACAAAATAAAATCCATCAACGTCATATTAACAGTCTGCGAAAAGTTTGACAAATTTGCAATTTTCAAAAATATACGACATCTTAGATTTTTTTAAACATATTTTCCCATGAAGAAAAGTTTCAGTGCAGTTTGGAACATAATATACAGTTAAAATACCTTGCAAAGTGTTTTGTTAAGATTCCAAGATATTTAGCAGATTTTTATGCCGCATCAAAAAAATGTAAATAAGACACAGAATCAGATTTGGAAGCAAGAAAGTGAAAACTAGTGAAAATATTCATTTATGAACATTGAAGAGTCTTCTGTTATTTATTTGATAACTGTAAAACATTTAGCAGAAGCAGTTTAGACACAAATTATCCTTGCAGTTTGTGGATGTTTAACTTTAACCCATTCAAGTGAAAATTAAATTATAATGAGGCTCAGCAGGAATTGCGAAAATGAGGAAAGTTTGCTTCAGAGGCCAAATTTCAAAAATTGATACGTAAAAAAAAAAAGTGTCTGGAGTCAAGATTTAGGATTCTGCAAGATCCTTGACTTAATAGAAGTTTTAAGTTTTAAGAAACTAAATATGAATGACCCGGTTGTAAAATCTCACAGCAGAGAAATCTTAATATGCAACTGTGTTTCTCTCAACTCGTCCTAATAGTTTTGAAACAGCAATGGTGCTGTTGATGCTTCCTTGTAACTAATAAGAAGAACTCAAGGAGTATCCAGAGGGCAGGCTACTAAAATAAAAATAAAAGGATTAAATTTGTTGTGAAAGTTGATTTAAGTCAGAGCTTTTAGCTTGAATTGGGAAACGATCTTAACCAGTTTTATTACAGGGTCAAGCAGCTCTGCATTAGATTAGAGGACAACTGTAGGATTCATGCAAAAAAACACACCCATACTCAGTGTTTACCAGTGTTTGAATGGTCGCTAGTGTTGGTTTTTTGCCCTCTCTGCTTGAAAACAGTGTCTCTGTGAGAAGAAAAATGGGATAATTATAATAAATTTAGTTTTGGAGAAATATGGGAAACATAATTTACTGGTTACGTCTATTTGTAACTGAAGAGTGGAAGACAGCTTCCCGTAGAGTGTGCAGATACTAGAATCAGGGCCATTAAAACAGAGACTCAACAAGCAATTTCTTCCTGTAAATAAAGCAGAAATGGCACAGTATGAGTCACGCTGCTGCTGACATCGGCCTCCATCACTTGTTGAGTCTTTGAATTGAAGAAATCCTTGAGATACTGGAGATAGACAGTTACTGAGACTACAGCCAAGGGTAATGCAATATTAACTGTGCTTGCTGCTCTTTTTTTAATGTTCAAAACAATTTGCGCGAATGAAAAAAAAAAACAGCCGGAGTTTCAAAAAAGCGAAAAAAATTAAATTCAATGTGCAAAACTCATGAATGCAGCTTTTATTACACAATGCATTTCTCAGCTGTCTTGAAGACAAAAGGTATTATTTGACTAATCTGATCTACAACTCCATCACCTTCTGTGTATTTGATGTAGGTTTAAATAAAGAAATCCATAAAAGAAAATGTTGGGTTTTTTTAACCTCAAAATCACACCTCGTTACGACAGCAAGAGCCACAAATACTGTTTTTGAGTTCAGCCTCTTGGCATTCATTTCATTTTTATGCCCAGAATGTCTTTATAGTTCTAAAAATATCTGTGTGCAATAAGAATCTGTTAGTTAATTTAGTGCAGCTCATGTTGGGCGTGTAGCAGCCGCTGATCTGTGGAGGAGCTGCTTCCCATCGGCAGGTCTGACTTAGTCTCATCAGTTTGTTCCTAAAGCCTCAGCAGTCAGCGGAGTGAAAATAGTTTTATGGTATTACAGATCAAACATAAGTCTTGTTGAATTATCAAAGGAAAGCATGAAGCGATCAATGTGGCTGATTAAAACAGCTGAGTTACTGCTAGTATCAACTGGAAAAAAAAGTAATGCTTTTACACAGTATAATATCCTCTAGTGATCCCTGCTGGGACATTTTTGTTCCCTAATCTGTTTGATTTTGCAGTTGTTGATTGTGGGTTCTGTGTCACTGGGAGAGAATCTCTTCATGGGCAGAATGGACCAGAGGAAGGATTATAGTACTGTAATAAGACGAATGGTGTCACAAAACTTCACATTTGATTGTTAAATACTCTGTCTGACACTGTACTAGTCCGATCCTTAGAATTCAATGCAGAAAAAGACACAATGTTGGGGTTGGTGTTTACCATTCTGCAACGTCTCTGTTTAATCAGCAGGCAAGAACACATTATTGAGCTGGATGTCAGATTTCTTCGTACTTTGCTACTAAGTCCATTGGATTTGTGACGGTCAACTGTTTTGGCGCTGCAAGTGTGCATCAAGATTTACAGTATTATTCCTTGCTGAGGAATAATAGTCTTAGGTTAGCATGCTGTTCTAACATTCTCCAATTAGCAGTAAACACAAAGCAGATGAGGTTGACGGTGCAACTAGGAAAGTCAATCAATCACCAAAGTAGAAATATTTCATCCTGAGAGGGTCATGAATATGTCTAATATACTGTATAACTGATTTTGAACCTGCGTTCTTTCTAAGGACCAGCAGGGGGTGGCTCCTCTGGTCACAAAAAGAAGCCTGATTGTCTCCAAGTCTATGAGATAATGACCCAACATCTCACTTGATTTGCTAACTAAGTTAACATTTTCCGGACATGTTGATGGTGTCAATAGTTAGTTTCAAGTCTCCTTCAATACAGCATGATGGTTATTTTGCAAATTGTCATCGCACTTACATAAAAATAGATGACAAAGCAGGGTCCAGTTTCAAAAAAATCAACATGACAAGGGCCAAAATTGCAAATTTAAAGCTTCAAAACAGTAGTCCACAAATTAAAGGATGGTGGTGAAGTCAATCTTTTATGCACAGTATATGACGTGTGCAAAATTTCACAGCTATCCTTCCGATAACTGTACTCAAAACCACAAACGTCAACCAAATGTCCGGACCCAAGCTGTGAACTGATTGACATTGCCATCTCACAAGAAAAGCATCCAACCACTATCATGACGTCACAAAAAACAGAATTCCACATTGAATTTTGTTGAAGTACAACACTGAGAAACACTCAACCAGGGTGTCAAGAGGAAAATCCATCTACAGTCTATAAAGGAAAACGTTATTCTAATCTTGGCCAACTATTTTCACCCACTATATACTGCATGATTGATGGTGTATGAATAATACTTCCACAACTACATCCATTGTATCTCAACTACCACAAAGCAAGCACACAAGCTTCTACTACTAATACTGCAACTAGCATAAGTACTGTGATGAGAGTGAATGCAGGATTTTTCCAGCACAGTGACACACTCACCCGTTGATCATACTGAGCAGACCCTCCACCAGGTGGGCCAGGTAGGAGATTTGGGCGCTCTCGTCTGGGAAGATGGGCCCGTGCATGGAGGCCAGCTGAGCCAGGCACTGGAGGGAGTCCTGGGCCATGTCCGAGTCCTCCCGAATCTTCCTGTGTACCTGCAAGACAGAAGAAAACCTCAATCTCAGTCTGTCTTAAAGACACAAAATAGGAGTCCTACCATGTACAGGACAGAACTCGTGCAGAAAAACTCCTGTTGAAAAGCACAGATTGTCTCAGTTGTCTTTTCTGCCACACTAAAGAAAAATGGAGCTTTTGATTTTCACAATTTGTCTCTGAGGAAGTAATAGGGTGAGTCACTGCCTTGAAAACTCCCTGTCATGAGCACCTACATGACTGCAAGACATCATGCTGACATCCTCACACAAAAAGACTAAGATAAAAGACAACAGTAGAAGCTTAAAGCGCCTGTCAAACCACAGAAAGCTGAATAGAGATTCTGTTAGAAATACAGAATGCTAAGTACAAACATCAAGCAAGGTGACTTTTCTTTGCCACAGGGAGTGACAGTTGAAAATTAACGAGCAATTAACATACATTCACAGTGATGCTGATTAATATGAAACATAAAAACTGCAGAAATCTGAAAGCTCTACAGGTGGTCTGAGGAAAGGATTACCTGCAGGGCGCCAATCAGTTCTGCAACACTTGAACACACTTGACAATTAGGTCATTTAAACCTCTTAAAGCTTCTGAACTGTGCTACTTTCACCATTTTTCATTTTCAAAGATCTAAATCATTGTTGAATCACTTGTGGTTTGTTATGCTATCTGGGTCTACTAATTTTTTGTGATATGAATTTAAATTCTATGATCTCTATTTAATATGCGTTAACTTGATGTTTTAGATTTGCATACAATTTTCTGAATTTAATAATTTTTAATTTGAATTAATTAAGAAATGAAACACCTACTTTGTATAATCATAAGACCTCACTTTCCATTCAAATAGAGCAGTTTTATTGCCTGATTTCCTGGTAGCGTTCAAGCACACAGGCTAATCCCAAGTGTTTACAGTTTGTTACAGTATGTGCACACTTAGGTTTGGCAAATTAATGTACATTAAGTCAAAACAGCTTTCCTACGTAAATTAAAAATAATATAGATCGTGGAAATCATTCTTTATCATTTAACTCATAGGAGATCATACTTAGCCCTACACCAGTTAAAACAAAAGATCAATTATTTAATTTTATCCAACAACAACAACAACAACTGCAGATCAAAGTAATTCTGTGGTTTAAATCACTTTTATGACTTTTTAACACCATACGACATGCATTTAAATACAATTTAGTGCTTCTGCTGATCATTTCCTTTCCAATTCACTATAGCAGTAACTGCAAATAATATCAGAAATTTGCTTACAGGACTTGGACCTGAATAAGTTCTAGAAAACAGACGAATTAACCAAGTAACAAAACTGTTTTTGCTAAAACTGACACTTTTTTCTTCTGAATCAATGAGCTTTCTAGCTGCAGTAGCTAGTTGCTGTTGGTCTGTAAATGTTTAATGACAAAATGTCTACAAAAAAACTATTTAATAGTCTCTGGATACTTCTCATTTGCAGTTACAAAAAGAAAAAGTGTATTTAAATGATTTTTGGATTTCTACAGGTATCATTTATCTCCTTTATTTTATTTTTTCCAAAGCAGACACACTCATCCAGGTCACATCCCCTAAATACAGCATGCCAAGGTAATTTAATCTTCAAATGCTGAGTTTTCCCCAGTGCTCTGGTGACATTTTTATACTTTTTGTCAATGACACTTAAACTGCACTGTAAAGAATAGCACCTAGAAATAGAAAAGTCTTAGGTCAAGAATGAAAAGGTGAACCTGCCTCATCTTGCTGTCACCACTTTGAAAAAACAAAAAAAACTAAAAACGGCATCAGCTGATACCTTGCAGGATTAATACTCACTGGTGTAACCCACAACCCAGCAAACTGAAGTGTCAGGGGAAACGGTGAAATTGATTTTGATTGGTCTTCAGACACTGTGACCCCGGTCTTAAAACAAACAATCCCTGAGCTCGTCTGAGCCCCCAGACAGCCTCAATCAAACCCTGAGCGGAAACAATCCAACTCCTGATGGGAAAGAGCTGCTCCGCTCAGTCTCATCTCCGTTCTGAGCTGACGTTCAGTTGTGTGATGTTGGGGCTGATCCTTGCTGAGTTGTCACACTCCAAGACGAGAAGAATCATTGTCGGTTTCAACTGTGCACACAAACAGAGAGGTAGTAGCAGTAAAAGCACCGCGAGTCATCACAGCCTCCCAGCAACATGTGTTTTCACTGATGGCAATGTGCCGACGTCTTGAGCTCAAATGCTTTGTGGCCAGTCTGAGCTCTTTTTCTCATTCTTCTTCTTGAACTGTCATCCTCTTAAATCCAGAGTGAGTGCTTCTTTGCCGGCTCCAACGCATGGCCCCATCGCTGAAGCAATCAAACTTTCAACCTCCCTCTCCTCGTCGCTTCTTCTTCCTCCTCCTCCTCTGAATTCTTTCTCGCTGCCTCCTGCCCTCTCTTCTTCTCTCTGCTCTACAGCTGGTTAGTCGTCAGCCCACGCTGCTGGGAAGAGACCTCAGATGCTAACGTAGCATAGCCGCCACAGTCTTCTCTGCTGCTTGCTGCCCTCTTCCAGAGCGTGAAGTCATCCTCTGGAAGAGCTCGGCGAGAGGACGGGTGGAGGAGGAGGAGGAGGCGAGAGGGGCAACTGGTGAGTGAGCGAGGAAGGAAGAAAAGAGCGAGGGAGGGGTGGGAGAGGCAGCGCAAGGCCAAAGGACTGAACACTGTGAGCTCTGAAAAAAGCAGCTGCACCAGCGAATGAGCCATGCGATGCCAGTAATGTCAGTCGCCTTGAGTCTGACTATAGTTGGAGATACTCAATGAGTGTGTGTCTGTGTCAGTATGTGGGGAGTGGGATGGATGGAAGGAGGGAGAACACGATACAACAATACGAAACATTTTGGGCATGCAGGTCAGATGACGGCAGATTGTGTGCACTGATTAATCAATGGATTTGGTATCAGCAAAGCATTAGCTGCTGGTCTTTATGGCATCGTCATAGCTGCTAATTCAATACTTCGACTGGACTTCATACCAATAAAGATTGATTAAGGGGAAACAGATTCTGGCACCGAAATAACTTTTTTTTTTTTACTTTTAGGAATCAAAAAATACACTCAGCTGCCAGTTTATTAGGTACACCTGCCATGTTAAACTAGTCCAACGCTATAGTAATAATAGATAAATGTTCAGTTTTTCATGAAACAGCTTGGATTAGGGGTCAACAGTTAGCAGCCCGGCCAATTATTGTATTATCGGATTGGATATGCAGCTTTTTTTGCCATGATGTGTATCATAATGTCTTTGTTAATGAGTTCATTTATCAAGAATTTGTAAAGAAATACGATTTTTTAAAATAGTTTTTTTGCTCTGATGCAGCCACATCACAAAAAACAAAGAAACTAAATAAACACATTTTGACGATGCTTTGTGTTGGAGTTTGAATTGTTCAAAATGTTGACACCCTTATTGTTACTCTCACTGCAAATATATGCATACATAGGCTCTAAATATAGGTTATTGTTCTCCTCTACTACTATTAATCGGTATCTACAGGGGGAAAAAAAGCAAAAAACCACCCCATATCAGTCAGCCTCTAGATTAGAGAGGTGTTGTTTGAACAATGCGATCATTACAGAAGTATAGACTTAGCAGTGTGTAGTGCTGGTGAATTGTATAGTGTTAAACTAGCAGGTTTTCTTCCCTTTTGTCCACATGTACATGATGGGTGATCAAAAAGTTTCAGAACTGTTTTGGTACAAGTGCACAAAATGCAAATACTCAGGCAACTGCAACAACTCAGGCATGGCATCATCAACAGAAAAAGTGGTGTTCCGCATGTTTTTGTGACCACTGGAAGATGTGTATTTGCATTTTTGTCCATAAAGCATATAGCAAACATCCTATTCTGTATCAGTCAGCAGCTGGAGGATCCATCATTCACATCACAAATCATCACCGGAGATGCGAGGTGGGTCTGCGGCTACCATTAAGAAGAGAAACAACAGTTTTTAGAGTGAAAGAAGTTGCCAAGATCGGACAAGATGCACCAGGATCGTGCTCAGTGTTTTCTCCAGCATTCATATGTTTCTGCTCCGAGACTCAACCTTCCAGGGTCGAAATGTCAAGGCAGAGTTCTAATGTAACGTTCTGAGATGTCTGAGGAAGAATAATTAGCTCAAATAACCTGAGCTGTGGCACAATGTCATGTAGGAGCTCCAATGCACTGACAAGCCAATCATAGTTCACTTATTACACAGAATTTTTGGCTACAAAACAATCTCCATTTTCATTGCTAGATTTGTCTCCTTGTGACTTCTTCCTCTTTTAAAAAATGAAATTCAAATTGAAAGGACACACTTTGGGGGATTCAGTGCCCATTGCAGATAATGTTTTACATAATGCGACTACAAGGGAGCTTCACGAGTGTTGCAGAAGCACTACTTCAACAAATTTAAATCAAGAGCAATTTTGATTTTCATCGGCACCCTTGACACACCCCATGTATATACAAGAGTAAATTAAATAATAGAAACTTGCATTTATGACGAACTACAGTTCAAATACACCACAAACCACATCCTTCTGTACTCGACAGTTTATTTCAATACTGTTTCTTCTTTCAGTGCTAAATACTTGGTTCGAGTTCCAGTAGCCATGTCCTTATTTTCTGGCTGGCAAAATATGCAGAATCACTGAGCTCCAAGGTTAAAAGAATCTGTTATTGAATCTTTTATCTCTCCTCGCTCCTCACAGTCTTTGTTGGCAATAAGCAATGTACCAAACATATAAGAAGGAGGCTTGTAATTTTTTTCAGCCCACATTCGTCGGTTAAACAAACAGCTGGAAATTATATTCGCTATAGCTTTAACTTCACTTTGATTCTGTAAATGAACTCTCTGGAAAGTGGTAACTGTACTCGGCCAAAGATTGTTTGTTAGATTAGCAAACGCCACTCTGTAATACTGCTCTGTAATTGCAAGCAGACTATGTTTCTGCAGTTCAGTGAGACCAACAGAGTGCAGACTCTTCTCTGGTGAAGCAATCCGACTCACATCACTTGTCATTGCCATTTTCAATTTAAATTTTCTGCCTATCAGATAAATAATTTAAGCCTATCAACTTACTGCCTGTCAGATTTGAAAATTGAGTATTTAGCCAGTGAAAAAAGATTCCAGAGAAAACTATTCCTGTTATTTCCAGGTTTAATATTTGATCTCTTATGTGCTCGATTCGTTTTTTGTATGCTAGTGAATCAAATGAAAGCTGTAGTGTTTCTGTCTTCTTAGCAATGTCAAGCTGATTATAGGTTTTTAGTTTCATTCAATGAAAACTTTAATGTTTACAAATGTTGATCTCTAAATTTAATTGTATTACATAGGAGGATTGTAATTTAAAAGCCTGATTCAACTCAACAACCTGCACTATCACGGACAAATAACATAACTGGGGTGAGAGGAAAAGGTAGATAAATAAAAAAGGAGAGAACCAGCAAAAAGAAGAGAGAAAATGAAGGCGAAAGGCAAGTAGACAATGAGGTAAAAGAATGAGGATACAGAAGTGAAGCGTGAGGACGGAGAGAGAAAAGGGAGAATCAGAAAGGCGGCGAGAATGAGGAATGATATTTATAGAAGGAGACAAAGCCTGGTGTCTGTTGCCTTGAGGGGCTCGGAGGCTCATCTTTCTGTTTTTTCGAATCAACACTGATGCTTCCAACTTATTGTCTTTCGCTCACCCTTTTCCACCGCCAGCGCCCTCTCTCTCTCTCTCTCTCTCTCACAGATTGGGTTACTGTCTGCCTGCAGGCCTCTGCTGCAGCCTCATCAGTCGCTGCACTCCACACTGATTGTGTTTACTGGGCAAACACGTAATGCTTTAGTGTGCACGCTCATGTGCTTCTATCTTTATGAGGACTACGGGGCAAAGGTTTCTATCTCCATGAATGCAATTTTGTAAATATATATCATAACATCGCACATCTTTGCAAAAACAGTTTAGCAAAAACAATCACGATGGAGTGCCTGTTTTTCTGCAGCGAACACTTTATCACACCGACACAAAAATTGTACCCAAAATATGCTGATAAATCTGTCTAGCAAATTATCTCACAGCACATAATGTTTTGTTCATCAACCACCCCCAAATAATCAAGTGTTAGACCTTGACAGTGAGGATGTGTTAACTTCTTCACAGGATATTTTGAGCGTTCAGACTTGACTGTTTGGGTTAAAGATTGAATGAGGTACGTTCACTCAGGATTTAAACTTTATGGACAATTTAATAGGAATCATGCTGCAGTTAGGCTTAGATCTATAGTCCAATAACACATTTAATCCACTGATACCCCCTTACCAGAACAGATGCACATACTGTGATCAATACATCCTTACATGGTACATGCTTTAATCAGATTCCTCTTTTATTCACTTTGTGATATGAGTGAGTAGGTTTGTCTGGTATCATTCATAAACATGAGACTAATCATGCCAGTAAGTGGTGTTAATCATTAATTGTTGATGAGGGACATGCGTGCCAGAAAATGTATTGCTGATTTACTGTAGCACTCGATTTCGTCACCAGTTACATGTATGTTTGCTGACAAACAAGCGCACCTCCCTGTTGTCTAACTGCTAACAATGGCAGTCATGTTGATGAATTCTGAAGCTACAAGCTGAGAAAAGGAAGCTTTCCTGATTGGCTAGCTACCTGAGGCTCATGCTAAAGTAAAACTAGAATTTGTAAACACTAACATAGGCTAATGTTGCCAACTTTTTTAAGCCGAGTAGCTGCTTGAAGCAATTAGACGTCTATAACGTTACAGGTTATTTACTGTAGAAGCAGCTTATTTGCTGCATTTAATACTATACATTTTGTCAAGAAAATTGTTGAATAGCAACTTTAAATGATGTCTTTATTTTTTACATTCTCAATTTATAATTCAACTGGGTGTTCACCTTATCTGCATACGGAAAAGCATTCATTCTATTTCATTCATTTCAATAATTAGCTGATTATTGGTTGTTCATGTGGCCGATTATCAGTTGAGCAAATCATTTAAAATCAGCATTCCTACTTGCCATGTTAACAGTTCATGCATGATGATCGAGAACACAATTACAAGGAACAGGAGGTTTGCAGTGGAACTGTAAATGAGCAGTTATCCTTTTGTCAGTTTCTTTTAAGTCGTCCTTACTTTTAGCAGTCTCTAAACGCTTTAGAAAATTGCTGGTGCAACACCATCTAGTTAACATGCAGCTCTATGCACACATTTGTGACAGTTAAGATTAGGGGATACATTATGTTAATTTTGGTGCTAATTAATCACCTCATTTGACATCTAATCAAGAAAACATCAAAAAACTGTTCAAAATTCCCATCACTATTGGAACTGCCACAAAGAGTCAAAAAACTGTCAACTATTAAATGAATCACTAACGATTCTGAGACTTGCTTATATGATTGGAGTAATAAAAAGTTGAAATTATCCAATTCCAGCTTCATAAATTTTATTATTTCAGGTTTCTTTTCTCCTCTGAGACAAACTGAATGTTTTTGGGATGTGGACATTTGAGGATGTTATCTGTGGTTTCGGGAAACACTGATCAACATTTTTCACTATTTTCTGACATTTTACAGAAAACAAAATCAACAGATCAAGAAAATAATCAACAGAATTAACTGACAATAAAAATGACTTTTTGTTAACAGCAGGAAAAGATGCTTGGTTAATCAGTAGTACAAAACACAAATATATTCAACCAACTACAAAACAAAACTCAGAGAAAAAGCAATCGCAAACACCAAACTCTGGACTTAAACAGTTAGTTGTTCATCAGAATAGTTGTCAAATCATATTGTGTTGAACAACTGACAGCTCAAATGTCAAAAAATGTCCTCAGAAGTATGTATAAGCACAACTACAAACACGTGTGTGTTTACGTTTAGTGTCTGTTTACGTAAGACTGAAGCTCTGTGAGAGCCAATCAGCCATATCTCTGCATCAAAGGTAAGAGGGTTTGTGTTCAGGGATGAGTGTTTAACTTATGTACAGTGTGTAGCAGTGTGTGCACGTGTGTTTTAACTGTTACTGTAGTGTGTGAGTCCATTTGATGCGATGAAATAAACCAGAGGCATCTGGCCTACTGTATTTGTGTTTGTATGTGGGTATACACTCAATCACAATTTGATGCCGCTTTCTAATCGCTCAGAGCCAAACTGAAATGAAAAACCCAGACAAAAACACGCTGCTGAGGCCAACATTATAGATGCCTCAGTTTGTGTGTGCTCTTTTGTGCACTCTCCTTTTCTTCTTTGCTGTTTTTGGTCGGAGTGGCTGTGATCACGAGGTGTTAAATCGACAAAAGTGGAGTGGGTTTATTTTGGAGCAATCAATGGGGTCTTCTTCCTTTTCAATCTCCAACAACCCATTTGTCCCCAAACCTCTTCCACTCTCTTGAAAATTGCGTCCACAATTCACTCCCTCCCTCTAAATTGTACTTGTCTGTTCCATCTTGTTTCTTCATCTCCCCTGTAAGATTTTATACCTCCTTCCATTCCTAGAACCTTGCTTTCTCTTGTTTCATCGTTTTCTCATATCTTCTTCCCATCTCTTGTTTTTTCCCTCGTCCCTCCATCCATCATTCCTTCCCTGAATCTGAAAGCCATAACCGTCACCAGCCGAAGAGGGAAAAGAGATAAGTGCTTTGCTACAAAAAACCCTGGGGGCCAGAATGACACCGAGTATCTCTTCAGCGGCAAAATGGCTGCACTGCATAATTATTGAGCTGATTTCCCAGATATGTGCTCATCCTGTCAGTCAGAAACCTCAGGCCTGAGTGGGTCCGATCAATAATAATCTGCCTACAGTATTATCTCATTAGCTTGTAGACCAATTGTGATTATTGTCAATAAACTTGCAGTGTGATAAAAAAAAACTCTTCCGCTCATGGGCAAATTTGCATTTTTGTTAGCTGCAAACAAAAGAAAGCTTTACCATAAACACGATTTTAAGGACGACTTTCCTCTTAACAGAATTCAAATCTACTGAAAAAGTCAGAGAACCATTACAGCTGCTCTGTGGTTGTAAAATATCCACCATTCAATAAACAGCCTTGACGTTTTCCACTTTGTTAAAGCGTTTAATAGAAACTTGGAGTTGCGTTACTGACTTAAGTATAAAGCTTACTTTTTGGTTTATTTGTATTATGTACGGATTTCCAGTTCTACACTTTAATGTGTAAACTTTTTACATTTTGTACTGAGCTGCATTACACAATGAGCACCGTTGGCGTTGAGCTGAAGGACTGAGAGCGTGATTGAGCCTGCCTACTGACTGAACGACAGAGCTGCTGGCTTCCTTCTGTGGAACCTCCTGATAGAGGTGTTGAACCTGCACTGGCCTCCGGACAGAAGACATGCCCCCGTACCCACGGACTGCACCGACCAACTCCGGACCCGACTCACGCCGTCAGCGCTGACGGGTGCCTCTCTGCTGCCGAGCCCCCAGAGCCTGCCTTCCTTTCCCCCCTCCCTTCCACTCTTGTGAGTTTTCGGCCTTAGTGGCAGACTTTAGTTATAGAAATAAAGGAGTTTTGATCTCAACTACCTGTGTACCTGCCTGTGAATTCTCACTTTGGGTTCTAAAACCTCCCCATCCTGTGACATTTAGGGCGCCTCAGAAGTAGCTACAATGGAGAAACTACTTTATTCTTCCATGAAAACAGCTCTTAAAGAGGCTTTATTGGGTGGTTCTTGCAGTTGGAACATGCACAAATGTTAGGGCCGCCCTAAAGCAGCCTGCAGTGGAAAATGGCCCATTGTTCTCGCCTCTGTAATTGCTGATATATGGGAACATCCCTGATTTGTGTTCGGATGGGAAAGTCACTCCCGTCGCCATCTATTCTCTTTCTGTCTAGTAAAGGATTTCCCTCATTGCAGGCAGGTCACAGTTTAACCAGGAAGTCAGTCTGTAAAGTCTAATGGATGTTTATAAACAGACAGTAGGGATACTAATTTTACAGGTTTACATAAAACCCGTGTGATCTTGTGACACTTTGTGCTCAGCTTCCTTTTAATGATGCTGCTGCTTTCCCAGACTTTAGTATTTAACTTATTACTGATAATGAGCAAAGGTGGGACAAAGACGTAATAAACATGATTTAAACCTCTGAACCCCAAAATGTACCTGCGGGTTTGAAAGGGACGCTATATTCAAAAATAAATTGAGAATTATATCATTTATGAGAGCCAGTAACTGTAAAAGAGAAAGAATTATCGTATTTTCCACTCTTGGACAGTCCTTGAACTAATCCTGTGTGACTTTTGGGTTTTTTTCAGTTGAACTGCAGGCAGTGTTTAGCAGATAGATGACAAGTCTGAAAATAAAATGAAAGTATTGAAATATCTGTAGTATGCAGAATCGCGTTTTTTTTTTTCAGTTTTGATAGTACCTGTACATGCTGAATGCAGGATTTTGAATTTTTATTTTTTTTCAGAAAATCATTGGAGAAACTCATCTTTTTTTCTTTGGCTTTCATGATTTATGGTAGGGATAGACCGATTAACAGTCTGGATGAATATTGTGGACAATATTTGACATTTTTTTGATTATCGGCATCTGTATCTTTGTTGACCAATTATTGATAGATTAAATGCTCTACTTCAGGTCTAACGGCGCCGCCTCTCTCTGTCTGTCGTTATTATACGGTCTCAGAAATGTCTTGCAAGTAGAGACTGCAAAAATTGAACAAGGAACACAAACCAGGAAATTAGTTCATCTCACAGAAGCTAATCCTATGCTAACGGCTAGCCACTAAATTGGAAGGCAGCTACAGTTTAACCAGTCTGGAAAACAATAATTAATAAAACTTTAAAATCTAGACCTTAGTGGACAATAACAATGATAGAACCGTGAAATGTTAAGAAAATAGAGAAGAACAGCAGACGTAACTGCAGGAGACGCACTGATCAATCTCAGTCGATCCCATATAAACAGAGGAGATAATTTAATCACTGGTATTTCTACTTTACATATTCAGTTATAGCGACCTGCATTAACATATCGGTCAATCTGTAATTTATGGAATTAGAACTGTGCCATAGTGCATAAAAGACATTGTTGACTTCTCTGTAGCCAAGTTTTGCCGTTTCCATAGAGGTGTCAGAATTTGTATTGTAGTGGATCAAATAAGAAAATCAGAAAAAGCTCAGGGGTTCAGAGAGTTGAAGGACTAAAACATGGCATGGATATATGTGACATCTCTGATCACCCACCAAACCTCGTGTCTGCAGAAACAGCCTCCCGTTTGCTCATGATCACTGGAGCCATTTAATGGGAGGCTGACAGACACCACAGAAAAACGGAGGATCCCTAGAGCCACTCAACAGGGTGACGTTTGTGTATTATGGTTGGGTTGCTGTGGTTGTTAACAGGGGCCCCTAATCCTGGGGCCGGGCTCTAATCCTGCCACCGGTCTGCTGTGGACTGTGACCCTGATGGCGCGTGTCGACAAACAAACCCCCTGCACACAAACACACACAGCTGAGGAGGCACAGCAGCTGAGACAGCAAAGGACCCCATTAAAGTGAATAAACACACACCTCTTACATAGATCCATGCACAGGGGACACACAAAACATCCAACATACAAGTCAAACTGACACAGCCCCGCGGAGACCGATACGACAATAGACACAACGCAAAAAGGATGATGCTGCAACACAAACACACACACACACACACACACACACACACAAACACACACTGGCAGCTGACGGTGCCACAGCAGCCTTACAATAACAAACAGTTGAGCTACTAGAAATACCACAGCGAGAGATGATACCGGAGGCCTGAAAACTGAGACCAACACAAAACACATCCTGCAGATTCCAGCAGCAAAGAGAACCAACCGAAAAATGACAAACATTTTTATTCAAGCCCCGACTGCCGCGACGGGCTAATCAAACCCTTGATTGGGCCTTCGCTGTAATTTGTACAACAAATCTCTGATTATATTCCCTGCTCAGACCCAATTAGAGCTATCTGTAATTGCTTTGTGAACATAGTTGTCACAATCAGAGCGACAATTTTCAGCTACATGACTTAAATTTAGATCGTCGGAGAATGGTGATTATCAAGCACCGCAATTGAGCAGATTGTATGACAAAAGACAAAATTACTGTTTTACCACTTAACAGAACAAACAGCGATGTCAGTTTCCAGACACATTACAGTATTAAAAAAACTGAAAACTGCACAGAGAAATAGTCAAATCTGGGGCTGAATATGTTAGTTTTTACTGCAGTTTGGTTATTTTAACTGTTAAACAGATGAAAACACATAAAGCAAATAACAGTAACAATGTCAAACAAACGTATCCAATGAAAAACCAGAAAGGAAATATTCTTCCACAAGGAAACAGAATCAGCTGGGATTTTTCAAATAAACAGTAGGAACTAAGGAAACATAAATGTGCTTCCCAGCAAAATAAAACCATACCACCTCAAAAAAATACATATCTGGTTCAAAATGTCAATGTGATTGACTGATAAACAGGATCAAAAAAAAAAAAAAAAAAAAAAAAAAAATCTGTATTATTTTGGCTCAAAAGAAAAGCTCTCACCAAAGCTGGACCCCATATAATCCACACAAAAATCATATTATGGGATGTATTAAAAAACATTAGTTTTCCCTTTTTCAAAGGCAACAAGAGTAAACGGCCCCAACCTATCAGAACAAATGATCCACAAAGTATGAAATGCCAGGCTTCAAAAAAAAAGTTTAGAAACAGAATTCAAGCAGCAGTATTTGTCAGTGAACTTAGGTCCTACAGCAGCAGTGGAGCAATATTCAGCTAAAGGCAAACAGGTGAGCATTTATGTGGGGAAAACGTAGTATGCGGTATGTATTTCATTTGTAAGTTTTCTGTGAGATACATCAGCAGAGCATCCCATAGGTGATCTACAGGAATCAGAAATTCACTTTCAAATTCATGAAATCAGTTTTATTTTGCTTTGTGACGTGGAAGTAGCCGTTCAGAGGATGGAAAACTGTGACCATGAACGGATGTCTGCAACAATAGGCAGACAGGCTGTAGCATTAAGACATCCAAAGTGCAACAAGACAGCTATTAAAGGGAAATGCAAATAGTCTGGAGGTTTAAGGCAAAGAAATGATGGGAGACCAAAGGCAACACAAAGTCAGAAACACAGTGGAAAAAAATCAGAACTGTGATTTTTGGAGTTTATGTCACAAAAGTGGTGTATTTTTAGAGTGAACTAATTATGTCTATTTTTGTTCTTCTTGTATATTTCAAAGATTTCACTACAAGCAGCAGCCTGGACTGTTGAAAAAAGCAGGTTGAGTCCACAGACTCATGATGTTAGCACCAAATTCTGAGCCTTTTATCTGCAGAAATGTGCTCAACAAGATGTTTCGTTCCCAGAACTTAGACTCACTGGATGTTTTTTTTTGTTTGTTTTCGCAACACTGAGTAAACTGTTTTGGTGACAATCAGCTTTTTTAAAAACACTCCACCAACTATCAAAGTCATTGGGATGACATTTTAACCCCTTATTGTCATACACAATGTGAACAATAACCGAAGCATCTGATGAACTGAACTGCAGCCACTTGACTTGACTTCCTAATAAAGCGCTCAGTGAGTAAATTGCGAGTAAAGTAGAACAGAAACAGTAAAAAAAGCACAAATCACTGATTCACTGAGCTGAACAGCCTCTTTAAGCACACTGAATTGGTTTGATTAAGGATGATTAGTGCCAACAATGCCCAGTGTTGTTTGACTGGTGGTGTGTCAGGGCACAAAGGGCAACACGAGTGGATCAGTATTTTGCTATGTGGATGCGGTTTGCAAAGTGGGAAAACGAGCAAAGCGACATGTTGCAGCAGACAAACAAAAGGCTTTTGGGTGAATGAAAATCAAGAAAAAGTGAAGTTTTCAAACATGATCCACAACAGTAGGAGACAGGAAGAGGCTAAAGAGAGGGAGCACTATGAGGCAGCAGGCTGTTGAAAGGTCAAGCTGCAGAGCAGTATTTGGCAGCATGCAGCCAGCGGGTTTGGACGGACGCTGAACGGAAGAAGAGCTGACCGGTTTGTTCCACATGTCTCTTCCACACTGGTGTGCTTTAGCCAGCGTGGGCCGCCTCGTTAAACACACAAGTCACTGCACAAAAATACACATTTACTTCACTGGGCGGTCCTCTGGACAGTAACACAATAACATGACCCCACTGTAAAGCTCCCATAAATATACTCAATGATGCATCAGAGAAACTCATGAAAACTGGTGCAAATTTAAGATGTGCCAAAACTAGGGGTCAAACCGGAGTTCACTGCCTGATGTGAAAAAGCAAACTGTCTCAGTTTGTTTGCAATAAATAAACCATCATGTAGAAGTCAGGAAATAAAACTGAAGATAAAGAAAGGTGAAAGGAGGGCACAAGAAAACTAGGATGGAAGTGTGTCAGACGAAAATGGCTTAAATTGGGAGAAAAACGAAGATGTTGACACAAAGAAAAGAGAAGCACATTATCACAAAGTAAGACATCTGCACATTGCATCAAGCTAAATTAATATTACTTTTTGTAATGTAGTTTAAAAATGAAACAAAAATAATAAATAAATCACCATACAGGTGTCAGGAAAAAATGCAAAAAGAAGAGAGGTTAATAAAAAAAAAAAAAAAGACGAGACAATAAAACTAGGACGGAAAAGTGTGAGACAAAAATGGCTAAATTTGGAAGATTAATGACAGAAAGAGGTGGATGCAAAGAAAACAGAAGCATATTATCAGAAGGCCAGGCATCTGCAAGTTGCATCGACAATTACTATAAATTTTTGAGATGCTGCATGAAATAAATAAATAAAATACCATGAAAAACACCCAGAGAGTGCAGTACTCCACCAAGGCTGCTCAGTCGTTTCCAGTAGCTGAATCTTGAAAAAAACTTGTGGCAAAAATCATGGCAACATAAAATGTAGCTACTTAATATAGATGTACACACAAACAAAATGTTTTTGCGCTGAACACAAGTGTGTGGTACACATGTGTATGTTACATTCGGATACCAAATCGTGTGACCTAAATATGTAGCGGGCGGCGGGAAGTGATGGGACTCAGAAACACCCCCACAATTTAATCAATTGTTCTTTGTATCATTTCCAATGGATAAGTCCTGGTAAGTCTGCAGCGGTCAATTTGTAGTAGGATCATAATCACGTGATCGTCAGCAGGCAGCTGACATAGCGTTCAGTTGTTGTCACAGTTACAGAGATGTTGTGCCGCTATCTGGCAATGATACAGAAAATTTAACAAATCCATGGATCCAGACTATAAGCCACATATCTGCCAAAATCCAATCACTTGGTCCTTGTGCCATTTCTGACTTGTCCTGAAAATTTCATCCAAATCCGTTCGTCCATTTTTGAGTAATGTTGCAACCAGACAAATGGACAAATGTAAGCTGATCGTCACATAATTCTGCCGCTTTCCTTGGTGGAGCATTTAAACTAGCATGTAAAAGTTAAACAAAAAAAAAAACCTCAAAAGTGAAAGGATGCAAAAGACTAGGATGGAAATGTGAGACAAAAATAGCTTAAACTGGGAGAAAAACAAAGATCTGGATGCAAAGACAACAGAAGCACATTATCAGGAGGCAAGACATCTGTAAGCTTCATCAAACTAATTTAACATTAGCTTTTGCAACGCTGCTTACAATTCAACAAATATAATAATTAAACTAGCATGTAGGAGGTCAGGAAAAAAACTCAAAGGTGAAAGGACACAAGAAGACTAGGATGGAAATGTGAGACAAAAATGGCATAAATTGGGAGAAAAACCAATTTACAGATGCAGAATAGAAGGAATCAAGGCTTCTGCTAGGTTCGTCAAGCTAATGTAATATGACTTTGTGTGAACTCTGTTTGAAATGAAAATAAACACTAATTTGTAGGTGAAATGCAGGGAAAAATGCAAGCTGTTGTGGCAATTTCATGCTTGGAAAAAGTGTGCAACAGATGCTGACAACTGCAAAACCGAAGACCTCAAGGTGCAAATTAAGTAACACAACACATTCAAAACAACATTTTTGAGCGTAACTGAAGGATGGCTACTCACGGTGAAGAAGAGGTCCATGATGCGGGTGTCCAGCAGAGCTTCCCTCCAGGTCTCCGTAGGCTTCAACGTGACGTTCTGCGTGGCCTCGAACATGGCGATGTAGTGGCGCCCCAGTGATTCGCCGCCAGTTAAGGCCAACAAGAGCATGAAGAGGAGGAGGAGGAGGAGAAAACACCAGCTCCTGTCACTAAGCTCCCTCTCAATGGGGATATTTAGGTCTGTGTGAGTCTTTGGTTTGTGGCTGCAGAATCTCACTATTTAATTACCTCTTCCTTTCATTAACCCTGCCAATCATTACTCCACTAAAGGTTTTGTTTTTCTCACCCTCCCCTCCTTTGTTTCTTTCTCCCTCGTAAGCTTCTCTCCTTGCTTTTACCCACACAGCAGATCTCGCCTTCTCTACTCACCCTCTTGTCCACTACTTTTCCCCTCCCTTCCTCCTGTTTTCTCTGACTTTTTTCCAGCCTTCTACCCTCTGACTCTCCTGACACCTTCTTCACTACTTGTCCTCTCGTTCACCTCTTTTCTTCCTTCCAGCCCTCCCCTCCTTCTGTTCTCAGTTTTCTCTCCTCTGCTTCCTCAAGACGCTCTCTCGGTGCAGCCAATCGAGACTCTGCATAGCTTCGCCTCTTTGTCCACTCCTGTACAAGACGTCCTCGAGACTCCTCGCTGCTCTGAAACACTCCCTCCAACTCCTCAGCCAATCATTTCGTCCCTCTTTGCCCCAATAACACACACTTACTTAAAACTTGTGTCACACTCTTTCCTGTTTTGTCAATCTCTTTTCTGAAATGCCATTCCTTCCCTCTCCTTGCACACACTTTGTCCTCATCTCATCCCACAGCACAATCGCACTCTGTTCCAACATTAAAAACCTTTTCATCTTAATGTCCCTTCGCTCTCTTCTCCCAAACAAGCCTTTCTTTCTCCGTTCACCCCCCACAACACACACAGTCTCCTTATTTAAAACTTTCTCTACACCCACAAGCTTTTCACAAAAACCCACAACACACACTCTCTCTCTCTCTCTACACAACCGCAACACTTCCTGACCTCATTGAAAACTTCTAAAAACACACCCACGACGAGCTGAGCTCATCAACAAACGCTCCTCTTCACAACTCTCCTTTCCACTCTCACAAATGAGGCTTTTCTCACTCCCAGACACATTTTTACTCCACACAAATCAAGCCGTCTTGCTTCTCTTCATCCCAAAAAAAAACCTCTTTCTTCTCATTCTTACCAAAAACATCATCTGCAGATTTGTCTATTCATTATAAATAAATTCACCCCACAGACCAATGCAAGAAAACACCGCTCTCCTGACTTTGGTTTTCAGAAATGCAATTTTCACTTGAGAACAACTCATCAAAACCTTTCACAGCCTCTCTTCAGAGCATCCTTCTCAACAAAACAAACCTTTAGGACACTTTAAAAACCAGAGACACTCTTTACATATCAAATCAAGGCTGCAACTAATGATTATTGTAATATCAACCAACCTTCTGATTGATTTCTCAACTAATTTTACATTTAGAAGAAAAGGTGACATAACAAATTTCAACAATTCATAACCCAACTATGTGCAGTTTACAAAATAAATCAGAAAATCCTCACAATTAAGGAGAATTTTGAGCGTTTCTGTTAGAGCAAATGACTAATGATCACAGTTATAGCTGAATTATATTGAGTTTAATCATTAACATCGGGAAAACGTACTCAGGCGCATCGTGCACAACATAGTATTAATTATTAAGGGTTCTTGGATATGCAGCGTTTGTTTTTTTACTTCATTCACAAGTCATGGAGTATGTTGATATACATGCAAGTGAACTAAGAACAGAATGCTTGGTTGTTTTAAAAAAAAAGATGTATGGAAATATTTCAGCTACAGAAAGGATGATGCTGACCAAAAACTGGTGTACTACCTTTACTACAGGAGGCAACACAAATAATTAGTGTTATTTGTCATAGTTTGAGTATTTAGGGCACAAATTAAAAACAACTTTGGATGTCTTTGTCAGTGTTGCACCACATAAAACAGGTTCTAAACTGCTTTTTTTCACAGATTTTTTTTTGTTTTGTTTTCAATACAGATAAACTTTGCTACAAAACCACCTGAACCACTCAAGAATGATCATTTCTTTCCAAACAGTGTTATTTCAGTTTTCTGGTGAAAAGTTCTGTATTTTGTCTAGCTCAATGTACACTACCATTCTAAAGTTTGGGGTCACCCAGACAATTTCATGTTTTCCATGAAAACTCACACTATTATTCATGTGCTAACATAATTGCATAAGGGTTTGTAATTATCAATTAGCCTTTCAACATGATTAGCGAACACAATGTTCCATTAGAACACAGGAGTTACGGTTGCTGGAAATGTTCCTCTGTACTCCTTTGTAGATATTCCATTAAAAATCAGCTAGAATAGTCATTTACCACATTAACAATATCTAGACTATATTTCTGACTAACATAATGTGATCTTCATTGGAAAAAAAAATTTTTCTTTCAAAAATAAGCATATTTCTAAGTGACCCCAAACTTCTGAATAGTTGTGTATGTTGCTAACTGTTCCTGCTTGGAGTCTTCATGTCTCCATATTTCCACCCTACACATTTGTCTCTTTGTGTTTAACAAGATAAATACACTTTCTTTCCTTAGACACACTCTCCTACTCGTTTTTCTCCACACAAAACACATAAAAACACACACAAACTTGTATCCCGAGCCTGCGGCTTGGTGACAGCAGAAGGCGGAAACTTTGAGAGGAATGTCCGATCAAAGCCAAACAGCGGCAGAGGCCGGCAAGGTCGCGCATTCCTCCAACACCAGCCAGCCCACAGTCATTCCCCCTGCACACACCCCACCACAACACACCACACCACACTTTTCGGCACAAGAGTTGGCACCTGTTTAAGGGTCTATGTGTGTGTGTGTGTGTGTGTGTGTGTGTGTGTGTGTGTGTGTGTGTGTGTGTGTGTGCGTGCACGTCCAACGCTTGGCTTTCAGGCCTTGTTAAAAATAGTCGTGGTGAGGCTGAAGACCTCTGACTGAACCTTTCTAAAGACAGAGGGAATAAGGAAAGAGACTGGGTAAGTAAGGAGCGCTGCGATGACTCAGTTACAGTGTGTTTTTGAAATTTCAGGTCTTAATTATTATACAATTTCCTTCCATCATTTTTTTTTTCCAGTAAAAGCCTCCCTCTTGAACTTGATTTTAAGCACTACTTGTGTCCGACTTCAGTTTCTGTTTTGATGTTTTCAAGAAACTAACTGCTTTTTACCCTTCCTTTGACCATCTGAATCAAATCCCTGCACACTAATCATGAATAAAAAGACGCAAAAAGACACAAACAAGCAATAACATGTTAATACGTGGACCAGGCATAAAAGGGACAACATCGAAGTCCAGCAGCATGCAGACTGAGACAGTCTCCTGGGGAGGGACCACCTCAGCGATCGAGGCTGTACAAGCCTTCCTAAAGATCAGATGACTGAGACAAAACTCACCAGAGACCTCAGGAATGATAACTACATGGTTACTTCAGCTATTTCACACAGATGGACAGAGATGTAATATGGTCTGACAGCAGAAACGCTGCATGTGTGTTTGATCAGTAGAAGTTCCAGACTATTTTAAAAGAAGTGCTGAATATAAAAGGAGTTTGACTGATCAGAATACTTGAAATTTATCATGTGCAGGGTGTATTTTTACCACAAGTACTCAAAGTAGGGGTAAAACATTGATTCGGCAAAATATTCTATCACAGGGTTTTTGTTTTCCTCATCACCTTCTGCCTCTTTATAGGGCAATTAGAAATGAAAGTCTGAACTTTGAAGACAAATTCAGGGTACAATATATGAATACATACACTATTGATGCAACTGTGACTAATGTTAATATTTTAATTAAAAACATGCAGTCACTCTAGATGGATTTTCTACCAGATTCATACTAATGATTGTCTGTGGTGCTGCTGACCAAATAAATGACATTAAAGTGACGAAAGCCAATCAGAGAGATAATTAATGAAACTCAACTCGGAATAACTCACACTGAATCCACAATGCAGAGAGCAAATGTAAAAACCCTGCTTTTTTTTGGCCTTTTAGAGGTTATTTTTCTGTATCATCTTATAATGTCTCACAAAATTATTGTATTGCATTATTCCACTGGTATCAGGAGCACAGTATTATGATTCCCAAAACACACCAAAAATATTTATCATCTTCATGACTTCCAAACACCAATAAATAACAAAAAGTAAAATATTAGGACTTGGAAACAACCTGTTAAGAAGGAACAAAGTGCAGAATGTTTACTAGCAAGCCTTGCCTAAAGCCATATTCACACTGATCAAGTGTTTCCTGGTGATCTCTAGAAATTTATAATAACTGAGAGGTTCATCAGGAGAATCAACACATCCAGAATTTTTTGAAGTAGAAATTGTACAGCAATTTACCAAGCATATTTGGGACACACACAAAAGTGCTGATCTCTGCAACTTTTTTGCAAGGTTTGATCTGCCTCTTTCTTGCTCTAGAATACTGGAGGCTGCGTTGGCAAATATAAATAAAGGTTTGGGGCATTTTGGGTGCAAATTCTGGAAGCTAACATCACTACAGAGCACGGCGACAACCACAGAAAGCTCAAACCCATTAGAAATCTCAAAGAATGATTAGATGGAGGACATGAAGTACGAACATTTTGTCGTCTTTCAAAAGGCTCATCATGTTGAAGCCCGTTAATATCATATCTGTGACAATGTCAGTAAATTTGAGGAACACAGACTCTGAAGCGAATATGCTAAACAAAAAACAGATATGGGGAAGATATTTTTAAATACTAAATATAAATTAAATACTCGTTCTGTGCAAATATGGCTTAAGATGTCTTTTGTCATTAAAGCAGGAGCAGCGGTGGTTTTTCTGATAAACTGCTCTTTGCGATTCATAATTTCCATTGTGGCTCAACCTGAATTAGTGTGAGGATGGTTTCTGTATGACTGTAACTAATGGTTAAATTCAATACTGATTGCAAGAACACAAATTGCATATTTTATCAACAGGGCAAAGCTAGACAACCAAAACCAGAAATATTGACAGTTTGGGAAGGAGAACCAAATAACTAACAGCTGCATTAGACATGTAGGTATTAAGATCTATGCTGAGGGAACTTCTGCACCAGTTAAAACTTTAACGTAGCTCTTGTGTACTTTATTTGGTTTTAAATAAAGATATACGACACGCAACATCTATAAAGCGGCAAAGAAATCACCGCTGTGTTTTCTAAGTTCCCACTGAACCATCATAAAACATTTATGTGCCGTCCTGAAAACAACTTACATGACGTAAAATTAAACTGCTCCTTCTGATTAAGTGTTCGCTCGGCGCAAGTTCAGGCTCTTGAATTCAGCGGAAAATCTACTTGCTGAGTTGACAAGTGAATTTACAACCTCGACCGCGCTCGCCAACGAAAGAAAGATGGACGGTGTGTGAGTGTAGTGTACATGCCTGCAGGATGAGTAATGTACATGGAGTGACTAGGACATGTGGCTGTGGTTTGGTGGGTTTTTAAAAGACATCACCTGCTACTATCTCAACCGTTCCAGCAGGCTCAAGAATAACTAATGTGACACGTCAGTTTTCCACTGCAAAGATAAGATGTACTGACAAACACACACAACAAGCACACACAAACACATTCAGCCGACTCAGAACACAGTCAATGAGTGTAAACCGCCAACCGCAAGAGTTTAAATCAAACACGACTAAAGAGATTCACACACTCAAGAGTTCTCACATGCAGTTGTCAAATTTGCAGACACATAAACATATATTGTAATACCTTAATTAACACCAGACAACAGGCAAACACTTATAAAAGCATTGCTTGCAGATTTGTCTGGTTCGACAGTCACTTTGGCACAGACACAAGCAGCGTTTCAAGTTTAATTTCCTGCACTGATTCTGTTTATTGTGACCAAAACGAGCTTAATGTCTTCACTGACAAACGCCAGTCCAGTATTTATGGATTTGCATGTGAACCTTAGCCCAGGTACGGTGCATCAACGCACAGCTCTCCACTTCAAAGCACGACGGTACATAGCTGCAAAAAAAAGCTGTCACTCTTTCTGTAATTCAGCCGCTGTGCATAAACTACCGCTACAGAACAGCAAATGTAGGCTGAACATTTTGTGAGATGGTGAATTATGTGGAAACAAAACCGAATAACAAAATACTTTAACACTCAGAATACCCAGAATCTCAGAATTGTTGTGGGTTTGGCATTTCGCTACAGCATGTTACCCAAAGTGAACAAGCTGTAAATTAAATCCGACAGAACTCTCCAGAATACTTCAGTGCCTAAACAGATCTGTTAATAAACAAAATCAAGCATTTATAGCCACATGGGCGGTTCTGAAGGGTTATTATAGCACGCTAGCATACCAATTTTTGGTAACTGGCATAGACTAAAAGGAATATCATTAGTTTTTCATGTATTTGGTCATGAACTATAGTAGTGCACTTCTTTTTCTTTTTTAACGGTTGATGTCTTTGTCTCTGAGGATCAATAAAATGATTACACAGGCATAAATGCCTGCAGTAAATTTTGTGCAAATCCAGGTAATGTTGATATTTTACAAAATTAATTCTACCTTTGCTGTGAAAATTGGTGCAGACTCTGTTCCTTAATCTATGCAGTAGTTGCTGAGGAATTTTAGTTAAAATGTCAACTTTGTGGTGTTAGTAGGGATCATTCCTTCTTAAATTGGCTTTTTTTGGAAAAAATTCTCCTCTATCTCTGATGAGCCTGATTTTTTTTCCCAAAATGAAATAGGGACATTTACAAAGATGCTTGTGAAATTCTATCTTGATGTATGAAATTCTTTCTGAGAGAACTTTTTTTTAAATTATCCAATGACCCACTTTCAGCACATTTTTTCACACACTGAAACCCGAGGCTATCTTTGGATTACAACTAAAGACCACATCCATAATCAGAGACAATTTGAGTTACTTGTCCAATATTGTAGATTCTGAATCAATGCCATGATGAGAAATCAGTGAAAATTGTAGGCTATAAACTATTAAAGACAAAAATCTTTAACAGCTTCTGAGATATTGTCATTCAAACACAGCCTCGATTGTCAATGTGCGAAAAAATGTGCTGAAAGTGGGTCAGCACGGAATTCATAACAACAACGAACAAAGTACTTGTATGAATCTAAAATTTCACACTAGCTATTTTAAACATCCATCATTTATGATAAGAAAGTTCCCAGGAAACTGAAAACAGAGAGACAGAGAACAGCCTCAGTTGTTTTATGGAAACTGAATTTCTTCATGGTAATCCATGAAAACTGGAACAAAGTGTTGGACTGAACAACTGATGCACTGAATCTCTAAATTCTTGCTGCCAGCATGCTTAAAGAGACTGTGGTTGTGCTGAGCAGCTTCCAGATGTGAATGTGTTTAGGGCCTAACAATGACGAGAAGTTACTGCTTAGTGCCTTAAACATTTACCTTCTGTAGGTCAGTGTGACTGTTCAGTTCTCTATGCTTTTAATATGTAGGTGAGTATTAGTTTGTATTTTCTCTTCAATTTCTTGGAGCTTTTCAGAATTTTCTTGGTTCTGTAATCAGAGTCAAGTTTGCCAGTCTGTAATTAATTTCCAGATGTGGAATCACTGGGAAATAAAGGCTGCCTGCGTGATAGAGGGAAAATAAAGAAATTCAAATTGAAAAATAAGACAAAAAGCATGGTTTCCAAATGGTTACCTCGTGGAACATTTGTGCAATTGTGCTACCTCTAAGTAAGCACCTCCACAGCAAATACTATTTTGGTTTCAGATGTCAGATTCCCAGCTTCCTCACAACAATCAGCAGCATCAACTTGACAGTATCCTTTTATTAAGATGTTTGTAACGCACTTTTTGTAACAGGTTATTCAATCAAAACAGAGAAGCACTGTTGTTGGTTTGTTTGTGTATGTGGTAGTTATGAGTGTGTGTATTTTTTTTTTTTGTTTTGTTTTGTTTTTGTTGTTTTGTTTTTGAAAAATCCAATAAAAAACATTGTGGAAAAAAAACCCAAACTTGACAGTATTTCGGTGACTGTTTAAAATAGCCAAAAATCAGCTTATCTCAGCAATCTCAATATTTTGCAAGCCCAGACAACCTTGATGCTCGAGGATCATGGATTAGCAAGCTTCTCCTGTATCCTCTATTCATTACGGCTGATCCTCGCCGAGGATGAGCCGGCCGCACAGGAAGACTGAGCTGAGCGTCTGCCAGCGGCGGCGTGAAGACCGCAGCGCTATGCTAAGGCGCGTGGTGGGGTTTAAGTGATATATCCTGCCATAAGACTCCCCCACAGCCTCGCCATGTGAAATAACAGTCCAGGAATACCTCCTCGGCGACCCCACCCCTCCCTTTACTTTTCACATTTCCTTCTACTGTTTGGCCTTCTCCCCGTGTGTTTGGACAGCAGTTGTCATTAATTCTGCCTCTGCTGAGTTTAACCAATAATATATCAATTACAGCACTGTGCTCAATGTCTGCGTGTTCACTCAGAGTCAGAACATATGCATTAATGTAATTTAGAAGTGCCATATTTTTTAGGCGTTCTAAAACAGTACAATGAGGAAATCTTGGAGAGGAGGGGAATGTTTTTTCAGTCTAAAATGCCATGTTTAGAAATATAAAAATTAAGGCTTTTATTTTTAATGATACCTTAGATATTGTTATGCAAACATAGCATCACATTTCAAAAAAATGTGCCAAAAGTGACCCGATGGGTAATTTAAAAAAAAAAAAATCTCTGAAAATACTCTATATTGTTTTCAAAGAGCTGTCAGAGCAAGGCACTAAAAAAACACTACTTATATCCTCTTTTTCCTACCCTAAATCTCACACAGTTTTAGAAAATAGGTGCGCCGTCCATCAGCTTATGAAGCATCTGTAACACTCCCTCCCGCCTGTGTTTAGACAGTAGTCGTAACAAATTCTCTGTACAGGTCAGGGCCAAGGCAAACATCCAGCATCAACTTACACACTTCTAATCCTAACCTTAACCTGAAGGCCAAAACGCCTATAAACTAACCTTCGAACAGCTAATGAGAATACTGAGCTCGGCAGAGACAAGTGTTGGGCTGACAGTCGTCTCTTCGGAGCAAGAATAACTCCTCTTCAGGAGACGTTAATGCCACTTTTATTACATTAAACTAAGAACACACCGATTATCAGCCTGGCCGATATTTGCCATTTTTCCGATTGCCAGTATCAGTGTTTCTATCAGTCCATTATTGATAACTTAAATGCTCTACTTCAGGTCTGATGCAGTCTCCTCTCTCTGTCTGTTGTCACCCTGTGGTCTCAGAAATGACTGCAAAAACTGAGCAAGAAACACAAGCCGTTGCCACAGACCAAGAAATTTGCTTCTCTCACAATGGTAAAGGCTATGCTAACAGGTAGCGGTTAAGTTAGAAGGAAGCCACAGATTAACCTGAAACAGAGTCTGGAAAACAATTAATAACATTTTAAGATCTAAAGCTTTGTGGACAATGAAAGTGACAGAAAAATGAAAGATAAAGAAAACAAAAAAGAACAGCAGGAGCCAAAGTGATCAATCTCAGTCGATCCCATATAAACAGAGGAGAGCGTCCTAATCTAATGACTCCTATTTCCATATTACATATTCAGTTAGTCACACTTACTATTGAAGAAGCCTAGTTATGAATGGCACATTCTCTGGTATCACATGCTGGTAAAACATTATATCTAACGTTTACTGATTCCAAATATCAGTCTCTCATGATTACCGATAATCGGCGTCAGTATCGGCCCTGAAAAAAAATTCCCATATCAGTCGATCTCTATCCTAAACTATAATAAAGGAAAAAATCCAATCTTGGAGGTCTGCGAAACAAAAGTCTAGTAAGAAATTGAGACAACAGTGCCTCGGTAGAAGAGACAGGGACACCATGCTTTAATTTGAAACAACTTCACTTTAAGTGAGTTGATACACCATGAAATCTACACATTCCTGTCTCGTGAAGAAAGAAAACAGAGCAGATGGGAAAACCCTGCTACAGAACAAAGCCCCACTTAAACTGAATGAATTTGGAGATTTGTTCATAAACCAAGACATCTAAAAACAACAAAAAAAGGATCCATAAACACTAGTTAATGCAGGACCATCAAGGCAGCAGCGATGGAGGTCATCTACCAGCAAAGTACTTGATATATAAAAGAAAAATTTCAAATGCACCATTCTAAACATACATCATTTATAAGAAAGTTTCAAGCAATCAGTGCTAAGGAACAGAGAGAGGGAACAGCCTCAGTTGGTTTATGGATATTAAATTTCTGCACAAAAATTGATAATAATTCATAAAATTCATCAAAAAAGTGATGCACCAAACAACTGCTACAGGAACAATGCCCCACTCGAACTGAATGAATGTGGAGATTCCCTCACCTGCCAAAGACATATGAACAACATAAAAAGCTACCACATACGCTGGTTAATGCGGGAACATTAAGGCAGCAGGGACGGAGGGTTATCTATCTGTCAGCTCAGACACCCATTTACAGCACCTGACTGCCGCCACAGCCTCGAGGCCCGACCGCGACCCTGGCCAGAGTGAAGCCGAGTGCTGAGTGACACGGTGTCGTAGCCATGCCTGGGGAGCGTGTCTCCACCAGATGACACCAGAGCCGAAGGGCCGAGGTTCAGACGGCGGCGGCGGCGAGGACAGATGACAGGCATGCCGCTCGGTTCATCTGAGGGAGGGAGGCTGTTTGAAAAGGCCCTATTGAGGAGCGTGTGTGGTGTGTATTTGTGTGAAAGGTGGCCGCTGTCAGCTACGCAATTAAGGGGAGGCCCCCTGATACATACACTGGCATACGTTCACATCGCATCGCACCGGCGTGTTGTGACACTTGCAGACAGGCAGCTTGCACTCACTCAGGCCTCCCAGCGGTCTTCATCAATCCGTTCTCCTTTTCAACAACCACCCAGACACCCGAAGACTCCGCACACACTCACATGCACGCCGAATTTCAAGGAGAATGCCACTTGATTTAAGAATTCATATGCTATTTTTATGGCCCGAGATGGCGCATTCAACATTTATGACAACTCAACATCAAGACACCAGAGAACTACAGCTCTATCTACGTGCAACTAAAACCACGAGGAGATGTCTATTTATTTATAAATTACACAGCTATCTTTGCGGTTGTTAGAGTACTTAATTATTTTGTCATATACTTTAGGTGATGTCCACGCATAAAAACATTTAATGCTGGTGACCTGTTGAAATACCAGTGTCAGAAGTACTTACATTAAATGTGAAGTGTACAGTCTATTAAGTGTAAGTGCAAGTGGAAAATCTAGTTACTGCTAAGAGGGTTGAACTTCAGCTGCATTTCACAAGAGATTATTCTAACCTCTTCAGAACAAACTGAAGATTAAATGTGCAGTTAAGTGCAGGCAATGATGACTAAATCTTCCCTCATGATATATGTAGTTCTACAACATTTACTACTGTAAAGAGTAGATACTGATCAGTCAAAGCATTAATATATTGTAATATTCTGTTGATTCTCTGCCCACAATGGCACCCGTCAGTAGGTGGGATATCTTAGGCTGCAAGTGAATGCTCAGTTCTTGAAGTTGACGTGTTTAAATCAGGAAAAATTAGCAACATAAGGATGTGACTGGGACTGAAAACAGCAGGTCTTTTGGGGTGTTTACGGTATACAGTGGTCATCAAAAGTGGTCAAAGGAAGGACAACCAAGAAACTGGTGATGGCATCATAATCACCCATGAGTCACTGGTGTACATGGGGAACAAAGGTTGGCCCATGTGATCTGATCCCACAGAAGAACTACTGTCGCACAAACCTCAAAGCTAGCTATGATTGAAAGGTGTCAGAACACACAGAGTGTCATGTATGAAGCTAGCTGTACAGCAACATTTTAGACAGAGTTTTCAATGCTGAGTCATGTCCACCATTAAAGGCGTCTACAATGAGAATCAAAACTGGACTATGGAGCAATAAAAGAAGGTAGCCTGCTCTGATAAATCATGTTTTCTTTCTTAAAACATGTGGACAACCAGAGGGTTTAGTTAAGTGTACGTCAAGTCGACAAAAACTAAAACCCCAGTCAGAGATAGCAGGTCTCACAAAGGTGGTTATAAACTTTTTTTGTTAACCCAGGCATTTTGCTTCAGACTAAAAGGGGTCGTTTAACTCACCATGTGACTAATCTACACCAAAATGAAACGATCTTGTGTCATCTACTTTAGTGGACGGGTTGGCATAACGAACAACAATGACAAATATAAAAATGCATGATGTTAAAAAGTGCTGCTGTTGCAAATGATACAAAACAGGAATGCTGGTAGAAAGAAGATTGTTAATCGTGTCATAACATGTAATTTTACCAACCAGCAGTCACTTACTTCTAACTATTAAATTTTAAACTTCATTCATTTAAATGTGACATTGCATTGAAGTGCATTTAGGTCTGACACTGTCCCACACTGCAGGATATCACTTCAATTTTTCAATCAAAGTGAAGTTAATGCTACTGATTGAAAATTCTCTGTAATAAATACCTGTACAATAATCCATTTTATCACCTGCTGCAACATCAGAAGCATTACTGGACTTAGCAGTAAATCAGGATCAAACATAAAAACATATTTATGCAATTTCTGCATCACCACTTGAATACACGTCAGATTCCCACAGCCACACGATGAATACAGTGTGTGATACTGTAACTCCATGACTCGAGCCTGGTTTTAATTGGACTGATCGGTTTATACTTCTATATATATGTACGGGGGTATAATGACAGTATAGTGCATTGTCTGAGAATTTGGTTCAACATCCATTCATACGTGTAAATAACCTCTGGGGGAAAGTCTAGTTCTAGTTAATCCATTGAAGTAAATACCCAACAAATCCACGTATTTCATCATTAAAATCCTCAAGCATCAAGCCCAACATTTCAGACAACTGCTTAATACAGACATATTTATACCTTCATACAGGGGAAACAGTATACGTGTATAACAAAATTCAATCAATATGTAATAATGACTTATTTTATACCACTTTCAAGGCCATGGTCACCTGCTTTAACCTCAACCTTAAAGGTCCCCTACATGTCTGGCAACTGCTCTGGTGGCTTCGTATAGACACCCAACACTGCAACAAAATTAAACTGTTGTCTAAAAATTGCCTGCAAAAGCTCTAAGACTTAAAAGTGCATCTTTGAGAACACACACACATATGGAAGTGAGCGTGCCAGGCATACCAAGGGGAGCCTCAACAAGCCAAGGCAGGGGTGGTGTGCTGTTGGAATGATGCAGGGATGGACACACAGACACCTCTTTGAAAGTGATACATGGCCCTGGCTGGCAGCAAGCGCCACTCCAGATCCCCTCAGACAGCAGAGAGGATGCCAGGCTGTTGGGATTTAGGCCGTAATGAGCCCGGCTGCACACACACACACACTCACACACACACACACACTAAGTGCCTAAGATCGCTCAACAATGCGGCCAACTGCAAAGATAACACGGATGTGTGCACAAGAGATGAACTACAAAGTAAAACTGACGGACAGATACGCATTCCTGGGCATCACATACTTGTAGAGCCGCACACACCCAGACACACAGTGGAATAGCAAGGAGGATATACTGGTCATTATAGGGACAATGCATACTCATCTACACAACAAAGCCCTGTTTATGTCCGCCAAGACATACAAGTGTTCTCTCTTCTTTTAACCCTTTGAAAACCCAAAGCATGGTGCATGTAAAAGAAATGCCAAAATGACACCATTTATTACAGCCAGAAACTGTAAAAACAGAGACAACCATCAGATTTTCTACTTTGCGCACCACTCAGTCAGAAAATGTAACCAAATTTAAGCTAAAAATTGTGATATTTTATTCAAATCACTTTATCCTATATGTCTCATTTAAAAATTCACCTATAATAAATCGTTTGCAAAGACCGGATTGTGCAAAAACAAAAAATTCTGCACTCCTTGGCACAACCGTGTAACTATTACTGTCGCAGCTACAACTAACAGTCACTTAGCAAAAATTTAGGGACCTTTCAGCTAAACTGCAGGCTGTGTGTACACCAAGCACATAAGAGACAAGCACAAACTGTGTGTTTTATGGTCCTTGCCCCTTGGGGTTCAGAGGGCTAACCTAATACTGTACGCTATGAATTGTACAATCTAAAAAAAACATTTGTTACTGATATTTTAAAAATGTTCTACAGCAGCAACTTTGTGTCAGGTATCATTTCTGTAATTTTAGCGCTGAAACACTGGGCCAGGATGCTTTATGTCCACTAAAGCAAACTTGAAGTAGCAAGAAACCCATTAAAAAAGGCAAAAGCAATGAAGGGAAAACGTCTTCAAATCTGACAAAGAATACAAGAACACTTTGAGTAACACTTTTAATGCTTCCTTTAACATTCAAACAAATTTTATTAAATAATATGGTAAAATTGTTGAGCTAATCCAATCATCTAATTCCTTTTTGTCATTCACTGTGTTGTAAAGTTGTGTCTGATGTCACCAATTAAAATGCCATACAATGCAGAATAGCATCACAATCAATAGAAGCAATGACTAAAACTACAAACATAAAACCACTGCATCTTTCTAATACTATTTTATGCCCATCTATACCTGATCATTCTGTAGAATGACTGTTCTTCAAAACTGCACAAAAGTTTACGTTTTAAGGTAAGCTGTGTAGTAATGTAGGCGTGCGGGACTGACCTGGTTTTCAGAGTCATATTGTTCCAGACTTTATGCTGTTTAATCTAGAAATCACAAAAAGGATATGATTGGGAGGCAGGAAGTTCCAGCTGAGGACTTGGTTGGCCAAAGCCAAGTAGCGCTGGAAGACGCAGGACATCTGGGCGTTGAGGTTTTCTCGCCGGCTGAACTCCTGCAGCACCTCCATGGTCAACATGAAGATCTGTCGCAGGCCTTCCTCCTGGAGAACAGACAAACAGATGAACGCAGGAAATAAAGAGTAAAAAAAAAAGGAGTGTAGAGTAAAAAAAAAAAAAAAAACTGCAAGAATTTGTAAAGTAAGACACAGCAGGGTGCCAGATGTTGGCCACAAGTGGAGTTTTTTTATGTGTCAGCATCTGCACGCCTGTAGAGAGAAATCACCTTCAGAGTGTTTATTAGAAGTGTGTTTAGTAACAAGATGTTCCCTAAAACTTATGTAAAAGTGGCTTTTATGTCCAATGGAAAATGCTGAAGAAATTATCATATGTACTGAATGTATGTAGAAAAACTCAGATGTGAGACTAATTTTTAAAGAAACATTGCACATGGATGAGAGAAACTACTGATAGCAGAAAGATCTAGATGTCACTAAGTTTGTAGTAGCTTAAAAGAGCCTGAAAAGCATCCTCTGGTAGAAATAAAGTTAGTCTTAATGTTGATAAAAAAGAAAGAGGAGACTCTTCTCCATACAAGCAGGAGCATCAGGAGGATTGGACTCTGAATTCTTCAAGCCTACTTATCTTCTTCAAAATTGGGTGTTGATGAATATAATAACAACTGACAAGGCAGACAGAGAATGAAAATGATAGACGGACTGACATCATGGCTACACATGGAAAGAGCAACAGTCACAATTCAGAGAGCAAAAGATCGGAGGAAATGGAGAGAAATGATCGCCTACGTTGAATGGCATGGCACTTGATTGACTGATTGATTGACTGACTGACTGACTGATTGATTGATTGATTGATTGATTGAACAACTGACTGTTACAATGCAGTGAGTTGAGCATATTTTTGGATTAATTAAACATTGTAGGCATTTGGACACATTAGAGGCAGCTGACTAAAATAAGGAGAAAGTACAGGACAGAAGGTGAGGTGGGAAACAAACCTGGAACAGGCGCTTGCAATTTCCATGGAACTCCATGCTGAGGCCGATGCTGCTGGTCTTACTAGAGCTGGAGAACTCGCTGAGCAGAGCAGTGAGGATGGAGCAGGCCAGTGTTTGCTGCAGAACACAGTATGAAAGGTGATACAAAGAAAAAGTTACACTGAGATCAAACTCAAGCAAGAATCGTCAGGCAAGACCTGAAAAGAAGTAAGCCTGATTCACATGGAACAACCGTCACTCTGTTCCTTAATACAGACCAACTCTAAAGAGGTTTTCATTAAATGTGTGCTCCACTGGAAACACTACAATATTAAGCAAACTGAAATAAAGTCAGCACGCAACTTGATTTTTAAATCTGCTGTTGATGAACACTATTGTTCCAAAATGGACCATACACTGGAAATGGAGCAGCTGGAAAACAATAAAATATGTTGTGGTTCGTAGGAGGACAGCTCAGCAGAGATCCAAGGAAACAAAACCATGAATGAAGGCTTTGGAAAAACATTTGTTTTCTTGTGAGAAAGATTAATTGGCAGTTTTGTTACAAAGCCACATTGAAATATGACATCCGTCTGAATACATGTTGCATATATTCCTGCACAAGAGTAAAACAGGGCTCCACTGTGCAGCGACTTTATCTGCACATGCAAACAAAAATCTGTCAAATCTGACTAAACATTTTTATGGGTTGCACCGGAAAACTTGACATTTAGCAGATCTGTCAGTGTACGTGTGTCTCTAAAATCTAGGTAGATCTTGCATCAGAGCACCTTACTTCTGCAGCACTAACTAGGTGGGAACTAGACGTTTCTCTGTGCACAGCTGATGCATGTGAAGCATTTAAGGGACATCTATTCTTTTCAGTTCAGGTTTATTCATATAGTGCCAAATCAAAACGTATATCATCTCATAAAAAACCTCAGACAGAACCACGCTCAGGGAAGGCAGCCATCTGCCTCAACCAGTTGGGGTGAGAGTGGAGATCAGGGGGGAGGGAGACAGTAGGGGGCGTTGGGGTGGGGATAGCAGATCTGTAAATCATAGCATCTCAACCAACAAGGACAAGTAAATCAACCAGTAAAAAACATTAAGTATTGTATTCATAGCATGGCCACATTAAAAAAAAATGCCTCCAAGAAAACCCCCTGTGTCCGTAACTACAGCAATTCAGAGCCAGACAGCAATAAATCCAAGCAGTGAAAAATCAGAAATGGTAATAAAACATCACACTGCTTAAATCCAAACATCCAAATCCATCTTAAGAGGAGCTACATTTTACTCATTTTAAGTTCTAAATTGTCCTAATGAAAAAGAATGGGTGAAAGGCACATCGTACGAACATTTTCCTGCACATTTTTTTCTTGTTCATTATGATCATTCACATGTTAAACAATGAGCTACGTGTAAAATGTGCCATTCAGCATCAAGAGATGCACACAAATGTGCTGGTGCACCAGTGTAAAAACTAAATAGATTTTTGTTGTACATTAATTCCAAAACTGGTATGTAATATTTGGAAAAACTGCAACCTTTGCTACACACATGACTAGAGAAACTATTTTTCAAAAGAAATAGAACAGTAGTTACACTCTACAGGAGTAATTTCAGGGCTACAAGTAGTTATGATTTCAGTCCTTATTAATCCCTTTATTATTTTTGCAGCACAACATACTTAAGCTCCACAACATTCTTATTTACTTCCCAAAAGCCTTAAAAAAATCTCAAAAACGTAAAGCTTTTTAATGCACAGTGATGACAATTAGAGGACCAGTTTAAATATGACTTTTCCTTTTTATTACATTTATTGAAAAACTCTTAAAACCAAGAAGTGTTTTAGCATTTTTTTTCCTTTCAGCATCTGACACCAAATCAAAATTAGCCTTTAGGTCCAGATTTTGAAGGCTGAGGGATGATGGATGCTTTTAGGAGAAGGATATTTTAAGTATTTCAGTTCAGTTCAACAAACAAACAAATCTCTGTATAGGTCTGTGCATCAGTGACCTGTGACCACGTGTGGTTAAAATGAAACCACTTTTATCACTCCAAGATTACAGAGGACTTTTTCTGGTTTGGGAAAATAGATGAAATAGTGCCACCTACTGGATAAGGGTGGATGTGTTTCATAACGCAGAGCAGCATAGAGAAAGAATTTATGTTTAAAAATGGAAGCCAACAATTTACCTTCGTGTTTTATAAGTGTGCTGAGTCATACAAGTTCACATAGTCAGTCCTCATTTGTTTTGTATTATGACATAAAGTCAAACAGTCTGAAAGCTCCAAAAATATGCCATCAAATATCCTTTGAGTGCAGGAGCAAAGACAACAGGCCTTCATTCAACCATCATACTCTCATCTAACCACAGGAGTCTGGAGCTTCTTTCCCAGTTTGGCCTTTGTGCCATTTTTTATTTTCAGACTGAGTTCTCTGTAATCGGAGCCGGATCTCATGTCTGTAACCAGGACACAAATGAGGCAAAAATATGATAAATATGATCAAAGCTTTAACCCACTTTTGCTTTAAAAACATTAAAATGCCTTTCAGAAGTTTGGCCATTCATCTGCAGCCATATTGTTAGATTCTAAAAGGTCACGACACAATCACACGTATATTTCTTCCATTTTATGAAATCTAAAAAAAAATAGGAAATTTGATTTACTTCTTAAATTGTCGCATTTTGAGCAAATATCACATTTTGTAAAGCTGCATGAAAGTCACCAGCACATACGTACTTATTAATTTAATGCCAAAATAACTTCTGTTGATACCTCAGATGAAAGTGCACCATTAATTACTGATTATTAGTCTATTGCGTGAGCCTGACGGTCTGTGAATGTGAAATCTCACTTCAACAAGTATTAAAACATGTCACGTGTCTTGCTTATAGGATGAAAACAGAAGTCCCTGAATTAAAAATCTGATTTCTTCAATGTAAGTAACATTAAACAATAAAAATAATGTTCAACACTTAAAGCTCTGCATCTATAATGCAGGTGTGTCTCTCACCACTGTGGGGTTCCCGCTGCTAATGAGCTGTCCGACCTCATGAAAGATGCTTTTACAGCTGATGCTTTTGTCCAGAGAGCCTCTTTTCACGATGACCGCCACAGCCAGCAGGATCTGCTCACGGACGTATTTCTGCAGGCTGGATGGAAAAACAAAGAGACATTTTGTCAATGAGAGGTTTATTGTTCTGCTGAAGGATAAAAATCAACGCAGGGATTGAAAACAGTATGAAAAAAAGTTAAATATAAGTGTATATGACAATAATATAAGTATATGACAAATGATCTGGCCAGACTAAAATTTGTCATGTTGAACAAGTATGAGGAACTGCAGGCCATCAGATGCCACTGTGCAGTTTATTCCCTTATATTTAATGAACAAATCTGTGCAATATAGATCAAATCTGTGCAACATTCAGCATTTCTATCAATTAAATAATTTGTGTAATACCACTGATATTTGCAATATTGTTATCTCCACATCCAGAGGAAACTGAACTACTACTTGTGTATATTTTGTTTATTTTCATATTGATATTTCCTACATTTCCTTTGCTGCTGTTAACAATATGAATTTCCTCACAGTCGGCTTGATAAAGGTTTATTGTACTGCATCGTACAGAAAAGCTTAAGGACTTGAGGAACAAAGAAGAGCTTTTTGTGTTAGTTAAGTTAATTATATTATCATATCTTTATGTGTTCTGTGCAGCTTAATGATGTCCAGCTAGTGCACACGGGCCAAATCAGGCCAGGAACAATAGTGCTGCTATATCCCCATTTCATATATAACAGTCACTTGTATAGCCCATAACATGTCTCCTTGGCTCAAAACAGCAGAAAATTTGCATAATAGATTAATTGATTATGGATTGATAATGTGGAATTTAACCAGAAAATTATTCACATTTCCAAAATCAGTGGGGCAGAAGGGGTAAACAAAGGATCAGGTAAAAAATGGCCCTAATTGTCCCCGAGCCCGACTCTAAGATTGGAACATCACTAAATTAAAATGTTGTCTCAATTCTTATACTCAGCTTATCAAAATAATGTAACATTTCTAGGATTTGAAAGGTTTGTTGATAACCATTAAGGATTCTTGATTTAGTTTACTGCTCAGTTCTCAGAATTTAGACCTATAATCATCATGGTCATCCATTGAGGTCAATGACATATTTAATACACCTGTAAGACCGAGGTTTTTATAAAACGGCTGTTCTTCCTTACTTTGGCCTCTGTAAGACGTAGGTGAGGAGGAACGCCCGGAGCGACTCGATGCTCGTCTTCTCTAGCAGGATCCACTCCCGCACGACGGCCTCCATGATGGCAGTGGCTGCCTGGAACAGCACATAGTCAACCTTACTGGTCTCTGCAGAGGAAAACAGAAGACAAAAATATGAGTAGGGAGAACAATAAGGAAAATATACAGTGTTTAGAAGTTGTGAGTTAAAATAATTTGCAGGAAAACTCATGCTCTGCCTTAAATCAGACATGTAAACACACTTTAGTTAGAAGTAGATTAACACAGTTAGTTACATATAACATGAAAAATACAACAAATGTGTTAATATTTAGTCTTCCCTCACCGATGGAACGGCACGGTGGACCAAATATTACCTTTCTGAATGATGCAGTATGTGGTAGCTCAAAAGTACCATCAGCAAAATGATCATTACACTGAATTAGTGCCACTAACAAAACCAATCACTTTCAGGTGCAGCTTATTAGAACTTATTGGGAATGTTACCATGAAAATATAAACAATGTATTTGGAATAACTGTTCTTTTAAAATGTGAAATGATGTATTTGGGTAATATATTGTTTGAAAATTGGAATATTAATGACAAGAAATTACTCTGCATCAAGTAAAAGAGTACAAAAAGATAAGTTTTATCACATCTGGATTAAATAGACTGAGCATGTAAAACCCGTAACCTCTCATTTCACTTGACCTTTAAATTAGAGACAAGCAGCTCTCTTCATCTATTTTCCTTTTTACTTGTTTTTGTCTTGCATGATGTGAAGATAACTACATAGATTTAGTTTCATAGTTCAGCTGTTCTTATGCAATAACAAAAAAATGATTTAAAAAGTGAACATTTTGGAAAAGCAATATTAACAAGTACTTAATGATATAAATATGATATGCAATAGAAGTTGTAAAAAAAACGCTCTTAAAAGCTGTTAAAACATTCATGAATGTAGGCTTTACTGCAGGATTGCATTTTTTTGCGTTAATGTAGACTGAAGGAGACCAGACTCATGCATACAGTAAGTAAGTAAAAGGCTAAGAAAACATGAATGTCCTTAGTTTGCTTCTAAATGTGGACATGGTTGTGACAAATCTCCCTGCAACACGCTGCCTTGCATCTTATCTGAACCAGCAGCCTGGTGGAGCTGCAGTCATGCATCAGTGTCTGGACTGAATCTAATCAGCTACACAACTACTGCACACTGTAGGCACAAAATGCAGTGAAACAGATCTGAACCTAAAGATAAACGTTTCCTATAATGAAGAAAACACCGTTGTGCAGCTGCTGACTGATGTGCAGGACTAAAGTGTATCATTCTGTGATTGAAATATGTCCTGTGGGATGTGAATTTATTCTGGTTAAAGGTGACTGTAAAATTAGAGGCCGCACTGTTTATCTCCTTGAATCAAACGAGACTTGCAATCTGTCTGTATGGGGTATTAAAATGTTAACCCAGACATCACAAACTAAGGTTTGAAAGCATAACATCTGAACCTGAAGCTCAGATTAAATGAACAGCGATATTAAAACACTGTAAATGTGCCTCTGAGCAACACAACTCTGCAGTTTTCATTTGTATAGAAACAGAGCTGTCCTCCTTTGTTAAATTCGTCTTTATGAACATCGTACAAGCTGCACAATGAAGTCAACAGTTACCTAAGATGTGCTTGCAAATGGCAAAAGGGGATTTAGACTTCCTGAAGGAGAGGAACACATGTTCTGCATGCTGCCTCTGTTCTGTGCTGACCATGGAGGGCGGTGCCTGGAAAACACAAACACAATGAACACTTAGATGACAAGGATTAAACTTTTAAACACCAACACTACTATGACTATCAAATTCAGGTTTGTAAGTGTGATTTTCAACTATCTGTTTGGTAGAATTTGGTGTTACAGGAATTATAGCATTAGTGGTTAGACTTGTTATCACAGCATTGGTAGACATTCAGAAAAATACCATGACAAAGACGTGATTTGAAATGCAAATGTGCACAGTAAAAATACAGATTTTACAGTCAAAAAGAAACGCTATTTCAACAACCTTTGCCTACAGATTTTACCAGTATTCTCACTAATGTTGTGTTGGATTTCTTAAATATTTGAGATGCCATTTTCTTCATGGTGGCCTGTTACACAACAAACAAGTGCAGCTTTGTGACAATATACTTTTGGTTATGTTGTGTCACCGATAAATGGATAACAAAGTGTTTGGTAAATGTTTGTGTAATAGAGTAGTTGTCAGCTTATGTGTGAAACTGTGATTTATCGACAATTTTTTAATGAAAAAATTAGCCAAAATTTTGAGGTTTCCAGCTTAATAAATTTGAATATTTTCTTTTTTTCCTCCTCTATAAGAGTAAACTGAATATTGTAAACTGAACATCATTAAAGGATGATATCATGGGCTTTGGGAAACAGTGATCAACAATTTTTCACACTTTTCCTGCATTTTTTTTTGACATCTCCTTTATTGATAGAATCCAAGTGGCTCATGCTAACGACCACCATTAGCATACGAGGGCTCGGTGAAACTCGCATTTCACCAACCCCCTTTGTCACTCCCTGGCTCCCAACAACCATCGTTGAGGAGCCAGGTGGGCCTTGGCAATGGTCGTCGGAATGTGAATAACACTGACCACACCTCACAGAGGTTATAAGCTGAGGCAACATCAACCACCACCAGAACTGAAGAAGCCTCTTGGATGAGAGGTGAAACGTCTTCAAGGAACTTTCTTAAAGTCCAGTTGGAATGATTTAAACAACCTTTGATAACCATGACCTGGATGAATGAGAAACTACACAGACATTTACTGATAGAACTGAGACTAATTAATTAGCACTACAAATTTATTCACCTTTCTCAAACTTTATAATCTCTATGAATTTGGGATTCTATTTCAGGAGTGACTTTGATTTATTAATTTAAACATCGATTTTTAAAGAAAAAAATAGCCCCAATACTCAGATTCCAACTTCCTAAATTTTAATATTTTTGGCTTTCCCCCCTTCTCTATTACATTAAACTGAACACTGTAAACTGAACATCATTTAAGGATGATATCTTGGGCTTTGGAAAATAGTGATCAACATTGTTCACCATTTTCACACATTTAATTGACCAAAGATCAAGTCAATAAATCCAGAAAATAATCTACAAGATAACAGTTCTATTGTTCAGCAGTCAAATTGGTATTGTATGATTTTCAAAATGCTTTTTTGCCAACACAAATAATAGACAGACTTCCCCAACAGCATCAGAAATACTCCACTATAAAACAAATACAACTAAAAAGATTACAACTATCTGAAAACTTTATAATAAATATCCTCTTATTTCCTCAGCATTTTTTCCTGTTTTGTTTGAACTTCATTGAAGGACAAACCTCATTGAAGTACAAAAAAGACAGGCAATAATGACACAAACACCCCATAATAATAATAAAAAAAAGGCATTACAGCTCCAAATACAGCAGCGCAACACGCACACAGTTTTTATTGAGGACTGTCTCCATGACACAGCTCAGCAGGAAAGTCACATTCCAGGCCTAATTGCAGTAAAAGCAGCTCTGCGGCTGACGGCAGAGAAGAAAGAAAGACCTTTTTATCTGAGCGAACAGCACACGCACTCACTTCAACCCACATTATGAACTATGATGGGATGGCAGATGCATTACACCTAAAAGACTATTAGCATAAGTTCATGGGCTTAACATTACCAAAAAAATAAAAAATAGAAAGAAAAATAACAGTAGCATGGAATATTTAGCTTGATGGAAATACATGTATATTTTTTGAAACAGAAAAAATATTTAATGTGACCAACTTCATCTCATGAAGGTTAGAACATCTCATTTTGTGTTAAATAGTTGAAAAAAGGTGATTAAATTCATAGTGCTGTAACGAGTTCTATCAGTTATATCAATAAAGAAGATACATGGTCAATGCAGTGTCTGAAAATGGTGAAAAACGTGGATTGGTGTTTCTCGAAGTTCAAGATATCATCCTTAAATATCTTGTTTTGTCCACAACCTAAAGATATTCAGTTTACTGTCATAGAGGGGGAAAGCCACTAGAAAATATGCAAATTTAACAGGTTGAAATGTCAGAATTTGGGCTATTTTTTCTTTAAAAATTGCAGTGTAATAAATAATTACACTGATGCTGTCTGTACTAGTTTCATAAACACGTGTTGTCCTCCTTGTGTAACAGTCATGCTTTTGATGGTATCTCATGCAGTAAACCTTCATCACATGTTTTAAATCTATTTCAATGAATTTTGAACTGAAGCTTGACTTAAAAAAAAAGGTTATCGCAAGTCAAATCACAGGTACTTTCTCCAAATCATTCAGTCCTACAACTGGGTATGAAAATGTCTGTGATGATGAAAGTTGCACTGAAACTTCAGGACACGAGTCTCAGAGAAATACGACTGTACAATTATTTAGAAGTGTTATTTTATTCATATATCAATTTGCAAAATTCACGAAAAATTGTCTGCATATGCTTCAACTGAATTTAACTTCCCACTGAATAAATCTGAACGCAGCAGCCAGAAATCTCCTCCTATTCTGATAACATCTGTGTTTAAAATAGTTACTAAATACATTGCCAGTATTTGGGGATATTTGGTTATTTTTTTAAAGAATTCACTCCCTGATTTCAGCTATCTAAATCTAAACAGTTTCTTGTTTCTCACCTATGACAGTACAAAAGAAGACAGTTGAGGATGTCATCTTGGGCTTTGGAATCCAATTTTTCTAACACTGTTGGACATTTAACTGACAAACAACCAGCCGATTATTCAAAAAAAATATCAGAAGTGACAACAATCATTAGTTTAGCGTCCACTCTAGGTTTGCATTTTTGATTCTCTAATAAATTTATTACAGTTTTTTTAATACTCTTGTTGCTGTAAAATTCCAACATGATTTTGCACCTTTTCTCTTTTACCAGCCCATTTTGCACATTATTTTCCTTAAATCCTACATGTATGCGCTACTAATATACCTCGAGTGTCTTCAAGAGCACTAATAAAGCATCTTTCTTTATCTATCTAAATTCAAAAATAATCTAAAAAAAAAAAAATCAGAGCATCAGAGATTTAGATTCAGGATCAAACAGGGTTTAGCCTGTTTCCATGAGCTTATCAGCAGCATCTTTGATGAGAGAAGTCAGCCTCAAACTATAGCTGAACAGTTAATCAATTTGAAATTTAAATAACAATTTAAAAAAATCCAAATAATTAAAAAAAAAAAAAAAAAAAAACTCATACATCCAAATCACAAAGGCTGCAATTTAGGACACATTAGGTGTGGTCATTAAATAATGAAACTTATTCAATTTTATGTAATTCAAACAGACCCAAACTTGTTCTTGCTTGCCCAATGACCTACATGGTTCAGGTGTGAAGTCTAGTTATTTAATAGCCACACCCTGCACATTTTGCAGGGTTTAAACTGACATATTAATGGGTTTAAATTTTCATGCAATGCTTTTTGTGTGTGTGTTTTGATGCCATCAGGTTCAGGCTCTATCACATGTTGTTAAATCTATTACACAGTGGTTAATGAATTAAAGGTTAACTATATAAAAGTATACCGCATTATTTGTCAGAAAAATTTGCAATTTTCCCTACATCACTGACACCAACCTGCTGAATAAACTGCTAGATTCACTGTTTATAATGAATCAGTAGCTTTGTAATGGCTGGAACAGTGTGATTTAACATATTTCTACACCCATATGAGTGCATGTTATGAGTTACAATACAGAAAATAAAGGCTAGGCACCATCAGCCTTCTGGGTTAGGGTTAGGACAAACACACCAAAAAAACTGCTTCTGCTTGGATCTGAGTGCCTTCTAGCAACTCAACTCAAATTAAACTAAATTAAAATGTTAATTTAATGTTAACATACTCACTGTTAAATTTCTAATAATATCTACACCTTTGCTCCTTCTTTCCCTTATGTATCTTGTATGCATTTCCTAAACCTACACAGACATTTTTACATACAACCACATCCTATCACACAACTCACCATGTCATACCTGTAATTACCAATATATAAATGCATCATGTCATACACTTCAGTAATTCTGGTCCTGCTTCTTTCATGCCTCATCGGTATGTAGCTGCTGTAACGTAAATTTCCCCAGTGAGGGATCAGTAAAGTTTATCTTATCTGGTATGTATTTATTTACTTTACTTTTTTGCACTACTTTAAGTTATTACATTTTGTATTCGTTCTGCAATCCAAAATATCAGAAGTGCAATATCAGTTCTGCTACTGTTTCTACAGTTCTTTATACACCTACAAAAAAGCTATTCCATGCTTTTATACACACAAACGAAAGATTTTTGTACTAGATTTGTATGTTTCTTAATTGCACATTTCCTTCCGTACTTGAGTTTAAACAATAAAGTAAGTAAGACACCTGCTGCTACTTCAATGTGAAGTTAAAACACTAATTTATTTCATTTACATATCCTTATGAGTATGTATCAGGTTAAATATGGCGCTTTTAGTTTAAAAACAAGATGGCAGAAAGCATGATCAGGCTGCTATAGCTAATTTGACCAACACACTGACCCATGACATGCACATGGTTTAGCTAGTTGCCCCTAGCAGGGGTATCTAGTCTTGTTTCTCTTTATCTAGGAGGCCTCAGAGGGGTAAGAAGGCAAGTAACTGGCGGAAAGACCAGTTTGCATACAACTGTACCTTGTACACAATGCTAAATTCTTTTTTGCACTACTTCAAGCCATTACTTTATTTGTTCTGTAATTTGCAAGATCCAGAGGTGCAACATCAGTTACATTACTGTTTCTATAGTTCTTATAGACCTATAAATAAGCTATTCCACTGTTTTTATAAAAACACTTGTACTTCTACTGGATTTTTATCTTTCATAATTGCACATCATCTGTACTTGTGCTTCAACAATAGAGTTCTATTGTGTTCTATTCAAAACCATTCATACAGTAGGACACCTGCTGCTGACCTTCATATGAAGTTGAAGCACTAATGGACTTTATTTTAATATATTTATGGGTCTTTTTAGGTTAAACAGACTGTTTTAGTTTAAAAACAAGACGGCAGAAAGCAAGATCAGGCTGCAACAGCTAATTTGACCAACACACTGACCCATGACATGCACATGGTTAGCTAGTTGCCCCTAGCAGTGGTATTTAGCCTGTTTTTTCTTCATCTAGGAGGCTTCACAGAGGGAAAGAAGGCAAATACTGAGTGTAAATGAGTGTTTTGGGAGGGAAGAGACGAGCTAAAGCTATAAATCGACTGAAATAACAGCGAAAACCGACAACACCGAGATGCTGCAGGAGTCTACAGAGAGCAGAAAAAACTTGATGTAACGGCTGAACGGGAGGAGTTTCTGGAAAACCGGAGATAAACCGAGTTATATTTTAGAGATGTTGGTCTTGAAGGTGGAGGGAAATGGTAGGAGGATTTATTTTATTATTATTGTTAACGGGATGGAGACAGACGAGCATCTGCGCCACGCATCGCTCAACATACAACCGTCTCTCCGGCACAGACAGAGAAAAAAAGCTGAACACATTTTAGAAACAGAGAAGAAGAAGAAACGGGAGCCGCGAACCGCTCGAGCTCCAGCCGAGGCTAAAGCTAACGGAGCCGGTACCGAGCACCTGGCGGGCTACGAAAACAAAGCGGGAATTTCTCACCATTAAAACTTTGGCAGCGCTTTCCAGCTGTGTGATCACTTCTGGTGCACCGACCGCCGCCATCATCGTCCCTCTCCAATGACGCGCCATCCGCTCTGCATTGTGGGATTACAGCCGCTGCTAGCCGGTAAACCTCCCATAAAACCTCCACACGGTTACGTAACACAGAGTACCGCCAAACTGGGCCTTAAAGTAGCCATGGCTTCTGAAAAATATGAAATTAATAGAAAAAAAAAATTAGTGCAGAGCTGAGACTGAAATAAGTATTAATTATGACTGTAGCGAGTAGTTAATCAGTTACTTTGTGTCTTTATGGCGTTCTTTGTGGTTGTTTTATATCTTTAAAGCCCCTTTTAGATGGATAAAGGCAAAACATAAGATGATGACAGAAAGAGACACCAACCACAGAACAATGCAATACAACCGCAAAAAGTCACAAAACAACCATAAGAAGTCACAAAATGTCTACCAAGAGACAAAACAACCACAAAGACAGGCAAAACAGCCATAAAAATACACAAAACAACCATAAGAAGTCACAAAATGTCTGCAAACAGACACAAAGCAGCCATAAAAAGACACAAAACACCAATAAGTCAAAAAATGTTGACAAAGAGACAAAACTACCACAAAACAGCCACAAAAGACTCAAAACAACCTTAAGAAGTCACATGTCCGTTAAGAGACAACACAACCACAAAAAGACACAACCATAGGAAGCCACAAAATGTCTGCAACAAGACAATGACGCACCATCCGCTATGCATTCTGGGATTACACATTAATCACAAAATGTCCATAAAGATACTACACAACCACAAAAAGACACAAAACAACCATAAGAAGTCACAAAATGTGTACCAAGAGATACAATGAGCAAGACACACAAAACAACCATAAGAAGTCACAAAATGTCTGCAAAGAGACAAAACTACCACAAAGAGACACAAAAAGCCTCAAAAAGGCACAAAACAACTATAAGAAGTAAAAAAAAATCTACAAAGAGACTAAACTACCAAAAAGAGACACAAAAAGACTCAAAACAACCATAAGAAGTCACGAAATAGCCACAAACAGAGAAAACACAACCACAGAAAGTCTCAGTACAACCACAAACAGTCACAAAATGTGTACCAAGAGATAAAACAAGTGCAAAGAGACACAAAACAACCATAAGTCACAAAATGTCTGCAGAAACAGAACTACTACGAAGAGGCACAAAGTACACTAAACAACCGTAAGAAGTCAAAAAAATGTCTGCAAAGAGACAAAACTACTACAAAGAGACACAAAACAACCATAAGTAGTCACAAAATATCAACAGACAAAACAACCACAATACATCCACAAAAGACTCAAAACAGCCACAAAAAAGACACAAAACAACTATAAGAAGTCACAAAATGTCCACAAAAATGCATGGGAAATGTACTCACTCAACTAAAGTGCAGGTTGTGTAACTACTCTCATGGTTTCCACTTGTGAGGCTCTGTGCTGATTTGTTTGCTGATGGCGCCATCTAGTGTTGGAAATGCATCCAGTCTGCTGCTGAGCTGCCCTCGTACACAATGTTTTTACAGGCATCCAATGGAGGGGTGTGCTTTCGTCAGTACTTTACCGTAGATTTTTTTTTTCATCTGTAGAATTATTTATTTTCATAATAAACAGCAGCAAACGTGCACCCCTGTACACACAAAAAGATGCATAAAATAATTGTTGCCGAAATAAAAAAAATATACAAATACAGAAACAGAGAAAAATTAAACTGGTGTTTATTTTGATGGACAGGAATCCATATCTTTTAAAAACAAATCTTGAAACTAAAAAGGAGTTCTTTTAAATGTATTTGTTTTTTTTATTCATCTCAATGTATATTTATTCTGATTTATATTTGTGTCATGAGGTGCATTAGAATTTCGGCATTTACAAAACTAATGTTCATCAGTATTTGTTGATTTTTACTTTAATAATGCTCTTTTAAATTAAATAACTGTAACTTAACATCTTCTCAAAATGTTATTTAAGCCTATGAACGTTAAAAGCCTCTCTGTAAGCTTTGACACTTGTTTTCTTTTTCTTAAAAAATCACCAAATTTACACCATTCATCTGCCAGAAACTGCAGAAACAAAAAGAATTGTTGGATTTTTAAATTTGTGACAGTCCTTGAATTAATCCTATGTGAGAAAACGTAATCAAATCTTAGCATAATATTGTGAAACTTAATCATACTCACTTTATTCTACATGTCGTGTAAAAAAAAGTCAAAAATAAACCCATTAAATTTTGTGAAAAAACAAAAAATCCACAGTCTTTAATAAAAGGGGAGCAGCGAGTTGTTGGAAGATACATTCAGCATGGTAAAACATCTCTCTAGCAGAGTGATAAACACAAGTTTGCAGAGTTTGTAAAATAAACAGTCAGACAAATTCAATCTTTGTGTTTTCTTTTTAATTTTTTATGGGATTCCAACTGTGTTGTACTGAACAGCAGGCAGTTCACTCGTCTTCAAGTCATGGTTGTGCTGTTTCCATAGAGGTGCACAACTTTATATTGCAGTGAAACGGTGAGGAAAAACTTGACAGGATTAAAAATTAAAAAATAAAACACCCAGAAACTGCTGCTCAGGGTTCAGATAGTTAACATATTGAACACAAGCTGATTTATAAACCTTCAGTTTCTCCTGTAAATTCTCTGACGAGCAGGATGTCAAAAGGTTTAACAGTCTTTTGTTAATCTGATCTGCATTAATTATTTCACCGTGTGGCTGCTTTTACAAAGCTGCAGATATTTAAATAGATATTTCCCAAAGCTCTGTATAAGACACCATGATACCAGAGTTTGGTGGATGCAGATCCTGAATCTCTAAGCTTTTAAGAAGCTCAGCGTTTAATTGGAGCATCTGCTCTGACTGATAATTACTGCATACTGTGCTGCAGATATTTCATTGCTGTAGTTACTCACACTGGTGGAGTGTAACCAAATATATTTAGTCAAGTACTTAAGTACAAAATGAGTCAAAATGGAGTCTATCCCAGCTGACTCAGGTGAAGGCAGGGGACACCCTAGACAGGTCACCAGTCTGTCGCAGGGCTACATATAGAGACAAACAAGCACTCTCACATTCACACCTACGGGCAATTTAGAATAATCAATTAACCTCAGCATATTTTTGGACTGTGGGAGGAAGCCGGAGTACCTGGAGAAAACCCACGCATGCACAGGGAGAACATGCAAACTCCATACAGAAAGATCCCGGGAAAGCCGGGACGCGAACCAGGGATCTTCTCACTGCAAGGCGAAAGTGCTAACCACTACACCACTGTGCAGCCTCTTTAACATTAATGCATAATTATTATTAATTCATAATAATCCAAAGATATAATATATAATAATACATATAAAACTTTATGTAATTAGAATGCCTAATTATACATACATACTTAAGTAACATATTCAGTGCAGGATTTGTGCATGTCTTAGCGCTTTTCCTGAAATAAAGGATGTGAATACTTCTTTTACTTGTACATTTAACCCATGAAACTCATGATTAGTGTGCAAAGAACTAACACTATTACTTATTAATAAAAGCATAAATCATATACTTAAGTACTGATTAACTAATGCATGACTTGGGATTTTTAAATGCATGAATCAGTGCAGCATATATCATAAATTCCTGTTGGTCACTATTAAAAAATGATGTGATTGCTTCATGTGTATATCATCAGAAATGTGAATGTATGATTTATATGTGAACCTACCAGGAAAATATCTAAAATGACTTGAGTCATTTAATATTTAATAACTGCTGATACTGAGTCCCAATCATTAAGAGAATTAAAGTTATTAAAATCAATACAATGTATATGTTTGACAACTGGATACATTAATATAAAACATTCTGCATCCAAGCTGTTTCTTTATGTTCCATAGGTGATCAGGAACATTATTGAAAATCTCCAGTTGCACACCAAAATCCTGTTTTCTCTACACTCATGTTGTTGTGGATTAGCTGTAGTAGCTGGTTGTGCCACCAGGTGGAGCTTCTTACTGTTTAATCCTGTAGCGAAAGAGGAAACTTGGACTTCATGCTGGCAAGCAGAGAGCATTGTGGGAGTTTAGCTAGCAAAGGGCCACTATGACAAAGACTTCTGTGGTTTTTAATGACGTCCAGCCATAGTTCATGTCTGTGACAAGTTAGGATTGACTAGAACAAATGTTTTTATACCATAGTGGTGTCTGTAATAGAGCCCATGTTTTGTTTTTGTGTGTCAGTTGATTAAAACAACAGCTCAGGACAGAATCACCTTTTTATTAAATTGTATTATTGGTTATCCATCATTGATTGGAAACGCTGTGTATTGTTAATTTAAAAAACTATGCAAGCTTTGCATCTCCAGCATCCTGCCGCAAATTGTGTTTCAATTTCATGACATCTATATAATAGCAAAATGCATTGATTGGCTCTGATTCTGATCTTTTACATCATTATAATAACTTTAGTAATCTGAGTTTTAAGTTCTTCATTTAGTTTTAATTTACATTTGTGTTGAAGCTGCTTTTCTGTCTCTTAGTGAACAAAGCTTCACGTATTGATCTTCTGATGGTGAGTTCACTTTGTACTTTGGATTGAGCTGATTGAGTTTGCACAAAGTGTTGTAGAGCTCAATGTACTTCGCCCTTAGAAACTTCCAGTCAAGCTGCGATTTGAAGCTGAAAAAGCTCCTCTTTGCTCAGAATAACAATTGGACACCTGATGCTGTTTCCTTCTATCACAGTAACTGTGGGTTCCTTCCCCAAGCAAAGGAGTTCAAGTATCTTGGGATCTTGTTCACGAGCGATGGGAAAATGGAGCGTGAGATGGACAGGCAGATTGGTGCAGCGTCAGCAGTAATGCGAGCGTTGTATCGGACTGTTACCAGTCAATCTACGCTCCAACCCTCACCTATGGTCATGAGCTCTGGGTAGTGACCGAAAGAACAAGATCGCGGATACAAGCAACCGAAATGAGCTTCCTCTGTAGGGTGGCTGGGCTCAGCCTTAGAGATAGGGTGAGAAGCTCAGACATCCGGAAGGAGCTCGGAGTAGAGCCGCTGCTCTTTCACGTCGAAAGGAGCCAGTTGAGGTGGTTTGGCCATCTGATTCGGATGCCTCCAGGGAGACTTCGTCTGGAGGTTTTCCGAACACGTCCGCCTGGGAGGAGACCCCGGGGTAGACCCAGAACCTGCTGGAGGGATTATATATCTCATCTGGCCTGGGAACGCCTCGGGATCCCCCAGGAAGAGCTGGAAAGTGTCGCTGGGGGGAGGGACGTCTGGAGTGACCTGCTTCGCCTGCTGCCTCCGTGACCCGACCCCGGATAAGCGGAAGTCAATGGATGGATGGATGGACAATAATTCAAGGGACCACTATTCCCATTAATTAAATAAATGTGTAATTGCAAGATAGACATTCTAATTTTAAAGATTTTAGTAACTGATTTAAAGTTGCAAACATTTTTTTGATGGCTTGGTTTGGCATAATAGTGTTGTATCAAATTAATATTATGTATTTAAACTCACATTTCAGCGTTACTTGATTTAAAACAGAATTAAAATTGAGGTAACTTAATTAAATTGGCTTGATAACCTTCATTTTACTTCACTTTGAGTTCAGTATGTCATAAAACTATGACAGATTTTGGCACTAAAAAAAATCAGTAATTTTATGTAATTTTAGCTTTTTATTTCACAGATTTCTTTTTTTGATTTACAAAAGTATCAGTTACATTATAAGTCTCTGACATAAAGATTGCTAAAATGCTTTCATAAATTTATTGTAATTCCACAAATAAGTCCTTAAGTTTGATAAATGAAACTGTTAAATTCAAATTTCATAATGTAAACATTTGTGTGTAATTTTTGAAGTGATTAGTGTTTTTTTCATCAGTGTTTAATATGTGTAAGTATTAATAATCTGTCAAAATATCATTTTTTATCATCATAATCTCATGCAAAAATCATAGCAACCCTGTGAAATTTTTCAACAAATTTTAACTGTAATTCTTTGAACAATTTACTGTTATTTTACAGATTTTCCTTGTTTTGTTAATTACAGATTTTAACTAGTAAAATCACATTAAAAAGATTTTATTATATATTTTTGATGTTAAAGAACCTGGTCCACATCAAACATCTATGTTTTTACAAATAATAATAAATGTTTTTCCAGCGTGTGCTCGTAAAAATAGAAAATTTTTACTTTCAGCTAAAAATATATAATTATTTGCCAGATATTTGCAGTTAATTGTTTTTACAGTTTTTGAACATTGTAGTAGTCCTTAATTTAATAACAATACTACTACTACTACTAATACTACTACTACTAATAATAATAGTAATAATAATGATAATAATAATAAAATTCTTGCACATTTGCTAGCAGATATTTTTTTATAGTGTAAAATATGTATGTTATGATTGTATTTTCATGAGATGGTCTCTTCTGTTATATTTATATTTAATATTTTATGTGCAGCCTATCTGCCTGAATATTGCTGGGAGTTTTTTTGCAGTTTTTTCAATTTTTTTTATGGAGCAACGTGTCTTCAGACTTTAGATGCTGTTTACCTCAAACACGTCGGCTCTCTTCTTGACCTTCGAATCAATGGGGAAATATTGTGTGCAATAAGGACTAAACAGAGGCTGATGTGTGTTTGGTCCGGTTTGGTGAACAGACAGTGTTTCAGAGTGCAGGTGTGAGCAACTGCTGTCACTTTGACCCAGCAGACACCAATGGAGACACATTTACAAAACACTGTGGGACGTGGAGAAGTTCACAACACCTGTTCTGATTTACATGCAGTCAGTCCCCACAGAGATGCTGACCTCTGTAACACTCTGATACTCCCACACACTGAACAACAGGGAAAATACAGCAAATCTGGAATTAAAGGGCTCAGACTGTGAGTTTATCCAAATTAAAATGTTTGTTTTGTAATCACATTTGTTTGTGGTTTCCATCTAATGTATTTAGCTGCTGTTTCTGGGCTTCACATTCACAGTCAGACTTGATGTGATGCTTTCTACTTGCACATAAATTTACTGTTTAACAGAAAAGCCTGTGCTGCAGGTGTAAAAAAGGCAAATTGTAAATTGGCACCCCGAATGAATTATTGTGTACACTGTAAAAAAAAAATATATATATATATAAATAAATCCAGCAAAAAAAAACCCCCAAAAAACTGTAACTATATGTTTAAAAAAAAGTGGAATATTGTAACATTCAAAAAATATAAAAATGTAGAAAAATAATACAAATATCTATAAAATAATGATATCTTTCAGCTGATTTCATTCCAGTAAAGCTGTAATTTTACAGCCACACACTGTAAAAGAACAAATACACATACAAAATACAGATTTCTGATGTGGACATTTTGTACAATTTTGGCCACTTTTGTTGTTGTTTTTATAAATTTAGACTTTTTTCTGTCAATATAGTGTCTGTAATTCAATAAAACTGGGAAAATCTGTAAAATAAAGATTAAATACATTTTGTTTCAACTTTGATATAATTAATGAATAATTTTGCTTGAAAGTAACCACAAATATCTATGAAATAATGATGTTTTGTGGTGAATTAAATACCATAAAACAGTACGATTTTACTGCCACACATTGTAAAGGAACAAATAACTATTAAAATACAAATTTTTGATGTGGACACTGTACAGTTTCGGCCTGCTGTTGTTTTTTAAGGTTGTTTGACTTTTCTTCAACATGTACATCACTATTTTGTTCTATTAAGCATTGTCTGTAATTTCACAGAACAGGGAATATCTGTAAAATAAGAGCTGAAAAAGTTATGGACCTTTTTTCTACTTTGATGTAATTAAATAATAATTTTACTGAAAAGTAACAGTAAATATCTATGAAATAATGATATTTTTGGTGATTTAAATACAGTAAAATAGTGTGATTCTACTGCCACATATTGTAAAGGAACAAATCACTATTGGTTAAAAAAAAAAAAAAAAAAAATAATAATTCATGTGGACATTTTGTACAGTTTTGGTTTGGTTTTGTTGTTGTTTTTTTCTATCTACAATTATCTGTAATTTAACAAAACAGGGATAATCTGTACAATAACAGTTTTAAAAAGTAAGCACCTTTTTCAACCTTTTATATACAGAATATTTTTTGAAAATAACTGCAAATATTTGTAAAATAATATTTTTTGCTGATTTAAATACAGATAAATACTGTAATTTTACAATCAATTATGTAAAAGAAAAAATACTATTTGTAAAAAATACAGGGTTTTTTTATGTTGTTGTTTTTGAAAATTAGTGCTTTTTTCTATGATTTTAGTAAATATTATCTGTAATTTAACAAAGCAGGGAAAATTGCAAAAAAAAACATGTTTTTAAAAAATCTTTCATGTACATATTTTTTGTTGAAAATAACTATCTGTTTGCTGATTTAAATACAATAAAAATAGTATAATTTCACACTTAAACTATGTAAAAGAATACATTTTTTATGTGGACATTATTTACAGTTTTGGCCTGTTTTATTTCTGTGAATTTACTATTACACCTATATTATCTATAATTTTAATGGAGCTTTATGTCCACCTCAAAAACACAACAATTATTTCCAGTTTTTAAAAAAAGTATGAATTTAGTGGAAGACCCTAAGTACAAGTTGCTCTAGAGAACCAGTTGTTGCCTGGCTGTTTCCTTTTGCATCAATTGTTCACACATGAAGATGTTTTTATCTGCTGACTCTGCTCTTAGAGCAAGAGGGCAGCATGACAATGGCAGAACAACAGATAAATAAATCAAGTACAGCAGTGAGAGAAAAGAAGCCACACAGGACAGACAACAACTGCAGCTGATGACAGAAAATCCTTTGAGCCGTGAAGAAGAATCCCAGAACAACAGACGGAAACATGAGGGTCAGTCAAGAGCGAAGACGACAGCAGAATCAGAGAAACTGCAAGCTGTAAATCTGTGAGCAGCAGCAAGAGTCCAGAGGCTAAAACAACACAAGGCAAAATGACCGTTTAGTAAAACGTCTTACATTAATACAGCGCTTTGTATCCTATTTAAAGGGAAGTAAACTCCCTGAGGCTTCCCTGTAGTTTGGACCTTGTGTAAAATAAAATCTAAGTCAGCGTGATGCTAAAGATTCAGAGAAAAACAAACCTCATACTTCAAAATAAAATAATTCACAGAAAAAGCAGCAAATCACCAAATTTAAGAAGCTGGAAATGATTAAAATAATAAATTTTCTACATTAATTTTGTAATTTTACTAATAATATTTGTAATTTAACAAAACAGAAAAAATCAGTAAAATAAGATTTGACGAAATGACGAACAAATTTTCAATCTTTGACATACATCTTTTTATTTTTGAATAACTGCAAATGTCTGTAAAATAACTATATTTTTTGCTGATTTAAATACAGCAAAACAGTGTTACTTTACTGTCACAAATTCTAAAAGAACAAATCACTGTGAAAATAGAGCTGTTTTTTGTTGTCTTTTACTGGCAATATGTACATTAATGCATTTTTCGTCTGATTTTACTAAGTTTTATGTGTATTCTCACAAATCCAGGGAAATCTGTAAAAATCTGTTTAACATAGCGCTTTGTATCTTATTAAAAGGAGGCAAGATCCCCCAGTAGTTTACACCTTACGTAAAATAAACCTTTTTCGAAACCTAAAACCAAATGAGACTGCTAAATATTCAGAAAAAAAACAAGAATACTTCTAGCATAAATAAAAATAATTCAAAGAAAAAGCAGTTAATCACCAAATTTGAAAAGATGGAAGATGGAAATGATCAAAATGATTAATTTTGAGTTGGTAATTTTGTTGGTAAAAGGACAAATTGTTTCAGCTCTGCTTTTAATTTATAACAGCACATCACATCTGCATGTGGAGTCTTAAGGAAATGTACTTACTGCTGCAAAAAACTAATAACAATCCCAACCTGGAGAGATTATTTTGCAGGAAATTTAAAAGTATGGCTTCTGGACAAAGTGTTGCTAATCACCAACATGCTGACTGTAATATAGTTGGGCTTAACATCCACTCAGCTTCTGTAAATGTATAAGAAACAGAAGGATTAAGGCTGATTAACCACCCAGGTAGTGGATTACTGCAGCAGCATGTTTATAGAGCTGAGTACTGATAGAGTAAACAGAGAGAGGAGCTGCACACGAGACGTTTAATGCAGTAAATAAGATAAAAGCAAAATGAGACATGGGAGAGTCTGAAGTTTACAGAGGGGAGGAAGAGGATGAGCCGTTCCTCTTCATCAGCACTTTGTTTTTCAAGGCCCTGGTGACAGCTGAGAACAGCATGAACACACTGACTGACCGACATTTTACACATCTGCTGGAAGGCCTTTAACTCGTATTTTCTCACACCGTCGTGGCAGCGTCGCACAAAGGCAAGACTTTCAGCACCGAGACACTTGGAGGTGAAGTCACATTCCTCCTTTCACCCTTCGCTGCATGTCAGTTTGGGACCAAAATACAATTAATTCCTGAAACCTTCTGTCAAGTCGCAGCATCAGCGAGTGAACCGGCAATAAACATCACTACTAAAACTCCGTGTTTAAACTAGAAGCTGAGTGAATCTACACTTTGAATAGAAGCAGCTTAACTTAAAGTTGAACAAAGAAAAGAAGATTCTTCAATAATTTAATCATCAATTTACCAAATGTCCTACACCCGACCATCTCCAATGTGATGGCTTCTCAGAGATTCTTTTCTCTGCTCTTGTGCTGAGCAAACAGTCCTGAACAAATTGTTTGAAATCTGCACCACTTACAGATGATTTTCTTCACAATAGAAGGAATATTTCAGATGGTTTGGGGATTTTACCATACTTCAGTGGCATCCACAACCTTTCCTCTGAAAGACTTTAGATCTCAGCTTGATGACACCACAGAGAGACAAGCAGAACCTCGATGTCAGAGGTTAAAATAAGGTTCTAACTGTCACTCCAAAAGACGGTTCTAATCATGAGGCAGCTTTCCACTGCAGGAATTCAAGGCAGGACCACAACATTATCTGAGGGGGTGAGAAGCAGAATGGTCTAACCCACAAAAAATCCGAATTGAATTTTATATAATTTCTGCAACATTTTATGGTCTAGATTTTAGTGGCAAAGTGGTCAAACCCACAACACAAATACAGCGTTACAGTGGTGCTTCGAATATTAGACCATTCTTGAAAACACAAAACTTTGATCTCATTTTTGTCAAGAACTAAGAAAGTGGGATAGACCACTCTGCTTCCAAACCCTTCAACTATGAGTGCACCAAAACAACAACAAATACTAGCTGTATCTCCAGTGTTATAAGCATGCAGCAAAAAGACAACCCTGTCTTCAAAAAACTGTGTTCCCATTCAAATAAATCGCAGCTTAATTTACACTTTTTAGATTTGCAGGTAATTTTACACACTGTATATTTTCTACATTATAGACTTTCTACATTTTTGCACACTGCACATTTTCTATACTTTACATTTTGCACACTGCATATTACAAATATTCACCAAAATATTATGGAAAGATATCTCTGTTGCCAGCATTTTATGGTGACATACATGTAAAAAAACAAACAAACAAAAAAATAACAACAAAACAATTTCCCGATCATTTTTTTCTTCATATAAAGGCATATATGTATAAAAAAATCATATTAAATCATATAAAATGATGACAGATCTGGATAGTGTCAGCTATTCTGTAGAAACCAAGATAAGGCATCTATGGTTATCCCTTATTTTGATTTTAAAAAGGGGCTTAAAAGTAAAGATAGTGGCATTATCCTGAACTGTAAATGGCCTTGAGCTCTTGAAAGTCTTTAAAAACGTTGGGAAAAGTTTCTTTTCCTGATATATAAAGGCTAATTTCCATAAAATGCAAGTATTATCATATCAAATGATTGAAGATGTAGAAAGATCTGACTGGGAAAAAAAATCAAGATATGTCATGAGTTGTTAACGCTATAATGATTAAGATAAGAGCTTAAAAGTAGAGATAATAAAATGATCCTGAATTATAAATGCCTTTTAATAGTGTTCAATTATGTTGAAAAAAAATCGTATTCTTATATATAAAGGCTAGTATCAACAAATTGCAAATATTATGTCAAATGACGGATGATTTATGATGATGATGATGATGATCTAGTCCTTACAATGTACAAGATAAGAGTTCAACTGAAAAGGTCCTCAGGTCCATAATAGATGGTCGAATAAGTTTAAAAAGTTTAATATTCTTACACATAAAGACTATAATAATTTTTTTTAAATGCAAGTATTATACTATCAAATGGGGGGAAATCTGGATAACTTTGACTGTCCTGAAAAAACCAAGATACAGCATGTGTGGTTAGTCTGTATAGTCATGAAGATAAGAGCCTAAAAGCAAAGGTACTAAAAATATCCTAAACTGGAAATGGCCTCGTTCTCCTGATAGGATTCAATTAGATTGAATAAGTTCCCATACATAAAGGCGAATATCAAAAAAATCCAAGTATTATTACATCCAGTGATGGAAAAACTGGATACTTCATAATAGATGTTCAGATATGTTGAAAAAGTTTCTTATTCTTTCCACTTGACTGTAAATGTACAAAATATTGCAGCAATCTTTACGTTCTCTACTTGATTTTTCTGTCATTGCAGTAAAATGTGAACCCGGCAGATTCCTCCACTGCGATGCCTCCACACATACTGACGTCTGGGTGCGAGCGTCGAGCTTCATCTGCTAATAGGCCTCACCAGCCGACCACATTCCTCAGCTGTGTGGCTCAAGGTCCAAACACACTCACACATTCATATCTGCTTAGCCGGGAACACCTTCAAATAATAACTCGGAGCCAAATCTCCTTCAAAGTGCATGAAAAAGCTGCACAGAGTTCAGCGGGGATTTAGGACACTTTCATCCCAGCTTTGTGGGATAAAAAAGTCTTTTATTTCTCATAGATATAATAAGTATTTTCTCTCTACTGGGTCCTAAACTGCAGGACACTTCGCATGATGGTGCATTTAGAGGAATGGTTCAACTCCAGAGCACTGTGAGTGGAGCTAATTCAACATAAAAATGGATGTTTTTAGGTTTGCATGGTCCAGATGTAAACAGCAGCTGAGTTTGGTTGAACTGAAGCACAACAGACAACATTAAAAACACAGTAACTCCCCCTGCCCTTGTTTAGTGGTTCAAATTAAAATTTCCAGCATCTCTGAATGTTCCTCGGTGTTACAGTTTCCACAGAGTTCTTGACATGTGGCCGTACCATCAAAGCTAATTTGCACAGCATGCAAACAGTTAGGATTTTCCTTTTTTGGGGGGAACGTTTCCCTAAAAACAATTGCAATCCACTGGATGTTCAGTTCTTCAGATGCTGGGAGTGCATGAAGACTCTTGTGTTCACTCTTGCAGCCGCAAACATGTGGTGAGCTTTGAGACATGTTAGAGTTAGCAGAAGCAGCTCTAACAAGTAAATAAACCTGGTAAATTTTGAGGCAGATGCTCATTTGAAACGATTCACCTGGAAGCAGTGAGGAGGCATGTTTGTACGAAATCTTAGCTTGATGACAATAAGTTTTTCAATTTGTATACATAAACTGTAAAGTTGAGGAGGTGCCGGAGGAATGGCAGCAGTAAGTTCCATCATACTTCAATAGCTTTTATTTTTCATTTTCAAGTTTATGAAACATATAAAATACACCAAACCTGGATTTTCACCATGTGAGACCTTCAAGACTTCCACTAAGAACAAAGGATTTCTCATTTTTGCAGTTTGAACTCGATCATCCTCCAGCACTTTGCACTTTGTTATTATGAGTTATTGTGTTTAGATTTTATTTGAAAAAGTTGATTTTATCCACTTAAACTGTGAGTGAAGGAAGTCTGAACACTTCCTGAAGTGACTGTTATGACTTATTGTTGATGATGACCAGTATCTTTTTAACAAATCACCCATATTGTTCAGTTTCTCCCTAAATCCCTCCAGGAAGAAGGCGGTATAATTGGACACTGCTTGTTACCAGGACGACTAGACAGTGTTTATAAGTCCACCCTGCTAATGTGTCCTTGAGTAAAATCCCTGCAGCTCTGAGGTGCTGCCTTGCTGACCCTGATCTCTGACCTCAGACAGAAAAGCCACTTCTGTTGCCACGCTGATGAATAATGTATCGCACTTTTATTACAGCTCTGCTCCATCATTGCTGGTCTGTCTGTCACTGTGAACCAGCACCGGACAGACAATAATCAGAGGTCAGGGGTCAAGTGGCCACTTGGACGTCTCAATTTTCAGATATTTGAAGAACAAACAAAGATTTGGGTTTGTGCTTCACAGCCAGCATTGTTCCTGAAGAGCTTGATAGTTTATAGCATAGTTCCAGACAGGAGAAGGCTTTAGTGTATGTAATTTTATGTAAAGATATGGCTTTGACTTGAAGAAAGAAATCTAAATTACAACTGCTTTTGCCGACAATAACTCTTCATTTCTGAAGAGATCATGAATAACCTTGTATAAACAACTTTCTAATACTGTTTGAGAATGGTTTAAAAATAACAACAATAAACAGACACAACATGACCACAAAAAAACAGACAATGACGACAGACTCAAAAAGACCACAAAGACACACAAACCACAACAAAGACACAGAAAGTGACAATAAAGAGACACAAAACAAAAAACAAAAATACAGCAAATGAAAACAAAGAGAGAAATAACAACTGCAAAAAGACTCAAAATGTCCACAAAGAGACACACAACAACCACAAACAGATACAAAACAACCACAAATAAATTACAGGGACACAAAATTATCTCAAAAAGACACAAACAACCACAAACAGATACACATAAACAGAAATAAACTCCAGACAAACTACAAACAGACAATAACAACAGCAAAGAGACTCAAAACAACAATGAACAGACAAATAACAACCACAAAGACACTCAAAATGACAACAAACAATGACAGAACAACCACAGACACAAAACACCCACAAATACACACAAAACAACCACAAATGAACACAAAACAACCACAAACAAATACAAAATAACCACAAATAAACTCAAAACAACCACAAATGGACAAATAACAACTGCAGACACAAAACGCAAAATTACCAAAAAGAAATAGCGCAAACAGATGCAACAAATAAGATAAAACGAAAACAAAACAAAAAAATACACATGCAAGAATGCAAAACACTATGTCAAAATGAATAAATTCAAGTAAAATGATCATTCAGGTGAAGAGTAGTTTGTTTTGTTAAATCTATGAATTACCACAGACTGTAGTACACTGGCCCCGCCCCGGACTCGACTCTCCACCAATCACAGACTCGCTGTACCTCCAACTCTCCCAGCGCCGCTGCTCATTGGCCGCGCCGCCCGTCAGTCATGCGCGCTGGGCGGACCTGGGTGGAAGCGGCGGAGGGGCGGACGGCGGGCTGAGAGGCGGCGCGACTGTCAATTGTTCCCCAGTCCTCGTCAAAAGTCGGCTGTTGTTGCCCGGAGTACAACCGAGACGACCTGAACGGCTGCGTTCAGTCCACACGACGCCTACCGAGGCGACACATGAGCGGATCCAGTGTTTCCTGGACGCCCACAACGCCGCGCAAGTTCGCTCCGCTTCGCACTTTGACATCGAGCTGTCTGGGGCGCAAACCTGTGGGGTTGCTTCTGTAGCCGGATTGTTGGCAAACATTTCCTCCACAACCAGCAGCTTCTCACCGCACACCGGGGCTCTGATTGGTGGTCCTGAGCGGCTCCAAGAGCAGCCAGACTGGGAAGACTTGTTGCGCGTCTCCGGGGAGCGCACCGGTTCGGTTTGCGTGTGATGCTTTGATTTGACTGTGGGGCAGCGTGGAGTGGACCGGAGCTTAGAGACTATGAAAACCCGCTCATAATTAAGGAAATTAGGGTGATTATTTTCCTGCAGGCTGACCGAGCTGCTGCTGCTGCTGCTGAGGCTCCGGGGAAGCACCAACCCGTTTCTGCTTTAAATGGCATCCAGGCACCGCCGAGGAAAACTTTATTCGGGTCAGATCAGTTGATTCATTTTAACCCTCCGCGCTTCTTTTCAAACCTCTTTTCTTCCTCCTCGTCGACATGTCAGAACGCGATGAATGTGGAGACGGGCTGTGCAGCGACGGAGCGCCGGACTACATCCCGACCAGAGCGTCCCGCGGCCGGCGTAGCGGTGTCATCCTCCCCGGTGGCGGCAGTCAGGACACGGACACCATCCTGCTGGAGTCTGTGAAGGCGGCACCGCGTCGGAGCAGCATCATCAAGGTAAAACCCCACCTGGTATTGGTTTATTTACCACTTGCCTTGGCACAGTCCACCCCTGTGCCCCCTCACCTCATGGGGATAAATGTGAATATTAAAGCTCACTGGATCCATTTTACGCTCAAATAATGGAAAACCTCAGCTTTACGCGCAGATGTTTGTGATGTAAAATGTTTCAATAAGTGACACATTCCTTCCTGCGTCCTCCAAGGCCAGATGCGTAATTTTTCTGATACGCATGTGTGCGGCACCGACGCGTCTCTATCACTTTTTGCGCCCTTTCAGGTGCGTCACGCGTGCGTAATGTGAAATTCCACGCTCTCCGTGTTTGTCCTGTGACTCTGTTTCAAAGCGGCCATACCACATTCTCAGATTGAAGGATAGCTGAGCGAGATGGAGATGGTTTCGATGCAGCAGCGGGAAGAGAAACTGGGTTCATTTTAATTTGCTATATTTATATTTATCTATGGAAATAAAATGGGACACTGACTCTGAGTTCTGTCGCTGTGGATGAATCTGATCAGGGGGTGCTGTCCTCTTTAAACTGTAGCTGGTCTTTGGTTCCGCTCCAAAGACCCCTCACCTAATGACCCACTGACATCACGGTGACATCACGCCTCCCCTGGCTCACCTGTGCTCAGGTGTCAGGTCACCGGCTCCTGCGGGGTAGGGAGGATCATGTTTGAAGGATCATTACCCTTCATGTCTAACATATCTGCTGTACAGGAGCCTCTCACCCCAGCTTATGTGTCACCTGTAGCAGTGCTGGAATGTAAATAAGTATACATTAACTCTACAGAAGTAGGTCTACAGTATGAAGCTACCTGTAGCCCTACTCCTATGTGCTTTAATTTTCTACTGCTTACTGTACTGTATTTGACAGCTATAGTTACTTTTCAGATTTAAATATGACATAAAGAACATAATTTATGACATGCAACACATTCTTATACTCTAGATTTAACCTGATTAAATATTAGAATTAATACAATAAAATAAATTAGTCACATTAATGTATTTCAACAGTCTTTCATTAAAGTTACAAAACTGCTACACACATGCAATTTTATATTTTGACAGTGTGAAATGTAATGACAGTAGCGTGCTAATGGTATCAGCAGCACCCAGCTCACGTTATAAGCTATCGCTACGTTATCTTACACAATATGAAAGTTAGCTGATATCTTAGCCTTAAAAATTATAACATCAGCTGATACAATAATGTTAAAAAAAAAAATGTTAGCTTGTTCGTTAGCATAAGCAAGTTTGTCTTGGTGCGTTTGCCTAAACTACATCACACTAGCCTGAAAAAGGTAACACTGGCTGATACAAAAGTGTTTGCTGATTCTTTAGCCTAAATAATGTTAGTGTAACATAAGATACAGCTAGCCTAAAGAAGATAACATTAGTGTAAACAAAATAACTGGTGTAAGCAAGATAACATTAGCCAAAAACGATAATACTTGCCTAAATAAGATAACCTTAGCCAAACAAGATAATATTAGCTGATCCGTTAGCCTAAATAAAGCAATGTTAGGCATTGCATTAGCCTAAACAAGAAAATGCTTACCTAAACAAGATAATGTTATCCTAAACAAAATAATAGTCTAACAAGATGATAGCTTGTTAGGCTATCGGTAGTCTTTATTTAGTGGGAATAAAGCAATGCCATTCACTGCATTAGCCTAAACAAGATAATGCTAACCAAAAAAAACATTAGCCTAAACAAGTTAACATTATCCAAACAAAATAATGTTTTCTGATACGTTAGCCTAAATAAAGCACTGTCAATCACTGTGTTAGCCTATACAGGATAATGTTAGTCAAATAGATAATGTTATTCTAATAAAGATAACTCATACATTAATCTAAACAAGCCAATATTAGTTCCCAAATAAGCCTAAACAAGAAAAATGTTGTCAATACAGGATAATGTTAGTTGCAATGTTGGCCAAACAAGATTATATTTGCTGCTATGTTAGCCAAAAGAAGATAATGTTAGCTGATGGATTAGCTGATGTTATTGACTTGGTAGCTGAATATTGGTTCTCATCATGTCTCTAACCAGGAGCACCAACGTTTCTGAAGGTGACACGGTGTGAAAAATAACAAAAACCAAAAAATAAAGATGGTTACAGTATAGTTAGTTTCAGGAACAGACAGTTTGAGACCAGTGAAACCAGCATTAGTGTTAACAACTGTTTTCAGTTCACTGTGACTCCTTACTCCACTAAAGACAATAACTTATGATTTAATTTAAGCTATAAGCTGCATCATTTGAAAGGACACGCACCTGTATAGAGTTCAGACAAATGAAGCAGAGTGTAGGTCAGAAGTACGCTGTTCATCACGGTGAAAAAAGCCTCCCAGCAGTAAATAGCAACAAATTAAGTTCTGTTATTACTAGAATACAGTGGACATTCAAAGGGTGTCCTGCACATGACTGAACATTATTTTAAAAAGCTGCTTTGAGGAATAAGTAATTGCCAAAACATGCATTTTATCTTTAATTTGCCAAATAGAAGCTAAATTAAAATCAGCTGAGATGCATTTTATCGTATAGTTAAAAACTGATCTTTTTTTTGGATTGAATTGCACTGAAATGTGCAAAATCCTTATATCAGTATTGGAGGCTGATAATCTGCAAAATGAGTACAAGTACTTTTAATTCTCCTTTTTTTCTTTTTCTCATTATGATCGCTGCATACTATGCTGCGTAAAAGATGTGCATACTTCACTGAGCAGAAATCATGCAGGAGGAGGATTTTTGAGATGTTTAATGCTGCTGAAGGGGCAACAGATTGAAGCTTTATTTGCCACTGAGGTTTATGATCTTGCGAGCCCCTTTCACATCTGACGCTATCAGGCCAGCCTCCATATATCATGTCAGCGGTCACGGGGGAAGGCGATGGCTCTGTTGTGTGCAGGCCAAGAGTCAGCCCCATCTGGAAGAGCCAGCTGAACACTGAGGCCATTGACTGCTGCTGGGGAGGAAGTGGATGAAAGGATGGACAGATGAGAGGAGGGATGTCGGTGACGGGCACCGTGATGCCTCCCAGATCAATGGAAACCTGTCAGACTATCAGTTACTGCCAAAGGCTGAGAGCTGGCAGCAAACACTTGAGATTAGTTCACATTAGAGCTGCAGTGATCATTAAGTGTTTTGGTGATTGATTTACGATTTCATTCAAAGTTTGTGTGGTTGTAGCGTGAAAATGTGAGGACGTGCTGCTTGTCATTAGTTTATATAATTGAATATATTTAGTTTTGGTATTCTTTGTCCCAGTAGTATGAAGGGAAGATTTTGGAAAAAATGATGATTAATTAGGAAAATAATAATCAGAAATATTGATTGTGGAAATTAGGTGTTAGTTGCAGCCCTACGTAAATTTAGTGACATATTCCTCATTTTTGTTTAGAAAAATATTCTCTGTATAACTACATAGATATGATAATAGTTGTGATAAAATCTGATTCCCCTAAGCCGAATCCCTCAGAGATTTGATACAAGATGACCCCAAAAAAACTAAAAGCAATCACAAAGAGAAAAAATTACCAAAAATAGGCTAAAAACAACCATAAAGAGACCCAAAATGGCCATATAAAGAAGTAAAACAACTCAAACCAACCACAAAGAGACTCAAAATGGCCATGAAGAGAAATAAAATGACCTTTAAACAACTCAAAACAACCACAGAAAGACTCAAAATGGCATCAGAGAGAAAAAATTATCAAACACAAGACTACAAATGACCACAGAGACTCAAAATGACTACGAAGAGGGATGAAACAACCCCACAGAGAATCCAAATGTTCACAAAATATACAAAACAACAACAAAGAGACTCAAAACAAACACAAGACATAAAACAACCACAAAAATACACAAAGCAACCACAGGGAAACAAAAAGCGACCTCAAGTGCACAAAAAATAACACGAGACACAAATTGACTACAAAGAGACAAAACAACTGCAGTGTTTAAAAACAACCAGAAAGACACACAAAATGAACGAAAAGAGACAACCATAAAGAGACGAAAAATAACCATAAGGAGATGCTAAACGACTACGAAAAGTTCAAAAATGAGCACGAAGTGATTAAGATGACCACAATTCAATAAAACACAACCACAAACAGAGTCAAAATGACCACAAAGAAACTTAAAATGACCATAAAGAGACTCCAAATTACAGCAGACTCACAGACACAAATCACAAAATGACGACTAAGAAACACTACAAAGAGCTGCAGACATGCAGACACTACTTCTGTACTTGTGACCAGATGGCAGCAGTGTGAATTGTGGATTGAAGGATAATTTGGTGTTATGACTGCCAGGCCTGTGGTTCATGTCTGCTCATGTCTGAGAGACTGACTGTAGGGAGGCTGTGGATTTCTGATAAGTTTGCTTTTATTTGATGTTTAACTCCTTTCTAAAGTCTCTTAAGGATGTGTAAGCATGAATAAATTTTTATTGAATTTATTCCTGGTGTTTCTAAATACTTACGGTGCACTCAGAACGGATACAGTGGCACCTATAAACTTCTAATTTCATACATCTGTAGCTTCTAAGTTGCTGATGATTTGGAGAATCACATTTGTATGATTCAGAGCTCAATGCTGTTAAAAAGCAACCTGTTTCACATGTAATCAGCAGCATCATGATTACAGATAGTGCTTTGGCTGTGTAGTTGTCCACTGTCCTGCTGAATGAAATTTCATTCGACTTTCATTTTATGAACACAAAGCCCAGGTGACTGTGTTCAAGGTGATACTGTTAAAAGCTAAGAGGTAGGGAGTCAGTTTTTATATTTCCCCTCCACAAGTTCACTTGTCTCTTAGGATTAAAGAGCTCCTCCTTGGCATTTATTTTCTTACCTTCAGTTAAAGTGAAGTTAAAGGGTGAGGCTGCCTCCGGCTCAGCTCACATTACCACGACAACACGCATCACCCCCACACTTAACATGTCACTTTCTGCAGACACACAACCCTGTTTGTTCAGCACACCCCATCAAAACACACACATATGCAGGTAATTAAAGCAGACTCTGACCTGCTGCATGGCTGCAGGAATTGCATCTTTAGCACTAGTGGCATCCGATGTTGATTCAGTTCTAGTCATTTGATAAAAAAAGAGGTTTAGTTTTAGACATTTTCACCTAGTTTGTCTGGGGGTTTCTTCGTTACAAGTGTTGTGAGCTATTGCTACATTAGCTTAAATAAAATGGTGCTAGTGGCTATGTTAGCCAAATAAAGTAATGATAGCCAATACATTAAACTTTACAAGATATGTTAGCCTGGCTAACAATGTATAAACATACTTCATATTTTGACAGTATGAAAAATAATGGCATTAGCTTGCAAACATTTTGAGCACCTCCCAGCACGCATTCTGAGATAGTTACAGTAGCTTCAACAACATATTTTTAGCCACTGCATTAGCCTCAACAAATTTATTTTAGCTGATAAGTTAGCTTAAACAAAATAACATTAGCTGATATATCAGCTCAAAAAAGGTAGTGCTAGCCACTATGTTAGCTGATACAGTAATGTTAGCTGATATGTTACCCTAAACAATACAACGATAGCTAATGGATAAGCCCAAATAAGATAACACTGGCATCTGTGTTAGCTGATACAATAATGTTAGCTGATGCATTAGTCTAAATAAGGCAGTATTTGTCACAGTAAGCAAGAAAATGTTGTGTTAGCAAATGTCACGTTATGTTATCCTGGCTAAGACAATAAACATATATAATGTGCTAACAGAAATACAATGTTATATTTTGACAGCTTGAAGGTAATAAAAGGTAATTAGCCTGCTGATGATTAGCAGCACCTAGCTCATGTGACAAGCCATGGATACATTTGCTTAAACAAAGTAATGTTAGCTAATATGTTAGCTTAAGCAAAACAACAGCCTCTATGTTCGCTGAAACAATAATGTTAACTTATATGTTATATAAAAACAAGAGGATGTTAGCCCAAAACATATTTTTAGCTGATATGTTAGAATGAATATGATGATGTTAGCTTACATGTTAGCTTACATAAGATAACAGTCTCTATGTTAGCTGAAACAATAATATAAGCTCATATATTAGCCGACAAGATGATATTAGGCCAAAACATATTTTTAGCTGATATGTTGGCCTGAACATGATGTTAGCTTATATGTTAGCTTAAGCAAGATAGCAGCCTCAGTGTTAGCTTAAATAATGTTAGCACATATGTTAGCCGACAAGATAATGTTAGCCCAAAACATATTTTTAGCTGATATGTTAGCCTGAACATGGTAATGTTAATATGTTAGCTTAAGCAAGATAACAGCCTCGATGTTAGCTGAAACAATAATTTAAACTCATACGTTAGCCGGCAAGATAATGTTAGCACAAAAACATATTTGTAGCTGATCTGTTAGCCAAAACTACATTACGTTAGCCGATACAAGGTAACTGCTACATTAGCTTAAACAAGACAATGTTACTTACTTTGTCTGCTTAAATGTGAGCTAGCTGGTACGTTGATCTAACAAATAACTTTAGCTGTCATGTTAGCTGGTGACCAGCACCAACACTTGTGAAGGCAACACTGTGTGTGAACAAGAAAAATACAGGTGGCTGCAATAAGGTTAGCTTCAGGAGCAGACAGCTTGAGACCAGTAACACCAGTACGAGTGTTAGCAGCTGTTTTCAGAGCACATGACTGATTGCTCATAACATGCCACCTCCTGCAAACACACAACCCCGTTTGTTCAAGTCACCCCATCAAAACACACACATGCAGGTAGTTAAAGCAGACTCTGACCTGTTTGCATGACTGCAGCAAGCACATCTTTAGCTTGGGAGCTTGTATGTTGCTAATGACAGTTATGGTTAGGGTTTCCCTCTTTCAGAAATGAAAATAAAGGACGGCCACCACGGCTCCTTGGGGCCACAGTTCAGTGAAATCAGACAATGTGCTACAAGCCCAGTTTTATCAAAAGTCGCTGTCTTTCAAGCTGCAGGAATAACATTGGTGTCAGTAGGAACCAGTTGATGGCTGTGGGGATTTTGGTGACAGTACAGTACATAAGAGTTAAGTTATTGAATATTTGTGTCTCTCTTCGCTGTTGCAGCGGTTTTGCAATTTGCAGACGGTCCCTGTTCACTGGGTTGCACAGCCGGCTGTGCATAGACACCAACGTTATTTGTGCAGCTTGAAAGACAGCCTCTTTTGATAACACTGGGCTTGTCGCACATTGTCTACCTTACAACGATGGGAAAGAGGCATTGTTTATGTTTTGACAACCTATATCTAACGAGTTATTGATGTCAGAAGTCTGAATCTGTGAATATCTCTCCAACTTTTATGAACTCGGGGCCACTATCACCCAGAGGTCCATATATTTTTGAAAAAAGCACTTAGCCATACTTAATGCTTTAAGTGCTATATTAACACGAAACTAAGAATTTTGTATTGTTTTGTGATCACAGGTTCTGCCTGAACAGAAGTGGCATCATTTTAAACAGTGAAACCAAACTAATGAAATAAAATGTAATGACCAACCAGTGTGCAATACTGGATTCTGCAAAAACATAAACAACTGAATGCAGAATACTGGACAAAGAAATTCTCTACAGACATTTTTTTCATCTAAATGTAAATCTTATCTTAACACAATAAATGTATTAACATATTTGTGTGTATGCATGTATTGATTGATTGATTGATTTAGTACTGTTAACATATCAGAATTCTGAGTGAGTTTTTCTATAGATAGGCAAAGGCCATTTATTGTTTATATAGAGGCTATTAAATAAATGTGTATTAAAAACTGTAAAGCATTAAAAAATAACGAACAACTTAGGCATTTATTGAGTCACTAAAATACTGTAGAGTCTATGGCCACATCAGCATGATTATAAGCATCTTCCACCAGATACTGATGTCCCTTACCATATAGACTTCAGGAGATGATTAGATGATAAACTGTGACCTGCTGGTTGGGTTCTCTCTATTCCCATGTTTCTTACATGTTGGTCTCCTGATGCTGCCTTACTTCAGTCAGTCCATTAGCACCAGAAAACACAGTTTGCCTTGTACCCATTGCCAGGGGTTCCACTCTTCCCACTCATGTCTGTACATTTGCAGACGTTTTTGCTTCTGTGGACGTGGTGGAGTTTCAGGTGTAGACATTTTTAAACGCGCTGGCGCAGCAGCGTCTGTAACCAGGCAACTCGCGAAGGACCGGGCAGGACCGGGCAGGACCGGGCAGGACCGGACACACAGAGAAGGTCTATCTGCTCCGCTGGACCTCGCATCGGGTCCTCGCTACAAAGGTCCCACAAAGATGAAATTGGCTGCCCTTAATATTTCCTGTGTTTTATTTTGTTCATTCTACAGTTTGGATGAGTGTGTGACAGACGTGTACGGGACATTTATGAAAATACGGAACAAATTGCGTCCCGTATTGATTCAACACGGGACACAACAATTAATTGTCAAATAAAGGACGATTCCATATTTTAAGGGACGGGTGGCAACCCTAGTTATGGTAGTTTTAAAGTTGTTAAATTCCCGATTTTCAAAGAAGCCTAAAAGCTGATGAATTTTTATAGCTGCGCCATTGCAGCACATGTTTTCTGTCAATTTTTCTCCAAAATTCAACCTGTCACATTTGATATGTTTGGGAACTCTGGACTCTCCACTGGAATTCAAAGCAATGCTCTGGGGCTTTCAGCAGTATTTGGCTGCAAAGCAAGAGTTTATGGGCGTATGAGCGAATACCACCGAGTGCAGACGAGAAGTGAGGGGAGATGGAGACGAGCAGTGGCACCTGATACTGATTTAGTCTGACAGAAATGTGGTTTGGTTTTAGACAATTTAAATATAATTGTGAGCATTTTATGGCTGTATAACTGGTGCCATCTTTGTGTATGGTTACCATGGTTGCAGGCGTTATTTTGGTGGCAGTGAGGTTAATGGAAACGGTTCAAGCTGCCAACTGAGGTGGTTCATCTGATTAGGATGCTTCCTCCGTGTCTTACTTTGGAGGTTTTCCAGGCACGTCCAGCTAGGAGGAGACCCTGGCTTAGATCCACAACTTACTAGGGGGATTGCATATCTCATCTGGCCTGACAACATGCCGGGATCCCCCAGGAGGAACTGGAAAACATTGCTTGGTAGAGGAATGTAGGGAATGACCTGCTTAGCCTCCTGCTACTGAGACCTGATAAGTGGAAGAAAACGGACGGATGGAAGTCTGGATTCACATGTAGAACATGAAAGCAGTGACATTTCTTTAGATTTAAATGCAGTCAGGCAGCATTAATCCTGGACTTGACTTATTCCTTTTGACACTGGCATGAAAAATATCCGACTGAGAGTGACGTTAAATCCACATCACCTGATAATAGGGCTCCAGATTATGATTGAAAGGTTACTGTTTCGGCCATTGTGGTTGAAAGTAGTATTTTGTCTTCTTTACTGGCTCACACTGCTCTCCTGGAGGTACTGCAGGTATCACTATCATTAATGCAGTACTAGGGCTGCAAATTTAGACACATATTGTTGTAGAAAAGAGCCCGTGTCGATAAAATCACTTGGTTTCAGCTGGGATGCATCTGACATTAGAACTCCTTAATTCACTTTTTTCCAAAGTGTTTTTTTGAGTCACATCTGTACAACCTGTTGGAGACTAGAGGCTTCTCTGTGTACAGCCACCTAGCTTAGCTTGATTGTGAAGCATTTAGGGAACATCGTAAATTGTTGTTGTTGTCAGTAATGTGTTTAGCCTCTGCCAGTTTATTGGAGTGATGTTAGACAATCTCATAGAATGCAACTTGAGACAAAATTAATATATTTTCAGATTTAGATATGTTGCAAATATGCAAAACTAGGGTATGCTATATAACTATTCATCAGCATGCAAGGTTCATTAATATCTTCATATTAATTTTTACAAAAATTAAAAAAAAAAAAACCTGGACTCTGCATGTACAACTTTTCTCCAAGTGTATATTGGTGGTACAATACTAGAACAAAATGGTGGCTCTATATACTGTACATAGTTTGCTACTTGTAAACACTGCCTGCAGTTCAATTGAAAAGTTCCTAAATTTAAATCATGTGAACATTAGTCTCAGCTGAAACAGTATTGGCTTCAAGGTTGCATTGAGAAGTGTAGAATTTTTTATTTTTACCAAATCCTGTTTTGGCAAATTTTTAAAATGGGACATGTAAATACAATAAAACGATTCTGATGAAGTATAGCGATTTTTAGCTTCGATTTGGTTGTTTGCTCAGACGAAACTGAAAGTTGTCCATGAATAGTACAATACGAGGACCACTGGAAAATTGAAACTCTGCTGATTTTTATTTTTTTTTTTTTCAGTTTCTGGCTCTGATAAACGGTGTAATTTTGGCAATTAAAAAAAAAAACATCTTTTGGAGGATTAATGGCAGCACAATCAGTCAAACTGCTCTACTGAAGAACAAGAGGAAACTTTCACTGATAAGGAGCTGCAGTGTGATTTCACACATGCCAGTTTTCCTAGCTTTTATTTTGAAATATTTTTATTTAGGTTTACTTTTGTTGCACGAAATAGGTTGTCAATGAGTAGCTTTCAGCACACGCTCATGATTGCATGATACACACCCCAATTATTTGACTCAAATGTGCTGCTTTTCTTAGTTCAGGAGAAGTTTTGAAGATACTTGGACTTGTACATTACACACAGCAACACGAGTCTCCTTCATGTTTAGCAACACTATAGAATGATGTGGCACTAAATAGTTTCCGAGGTTTCATGCCTGATTGCAACAACAATGTTCTCTGAAGGAATGAATTTCTGTGGTCTGTGTTTCTTCACACCACAAAGGTCTTCTGCAGTTGTGACAGTTCTGTATCTAGACCATGTATGTTATCAGAGTTTGTTGCTGCATCTTTTGTTCTCAGGATCCATCCCGGGAAAGCTTCATGTCCATCTAAGCCTTGAAAAAGCTCCGGCAAGCCAGTCACCTCTTGACCCTCGATGCCAAAAATAACTCTTCCTCTTTCTCCAGTTTAATAATAAGAAAATAATTGGATGTGCTGGGCCTCAGGGAAAAGCCCTCTGTTTCCCCTTAAGGATGCAGGAGCTGGGAGTCGAGTGGAGCGATGCAGAATGGTGCAAAATGCAAAAGCTAGTGTGTGGCTGTCTCTTCAAACTTTAATTTACTCTGCAGCTAATACAGATGAAGTTGAGAAATTAAGAAAGTGGTGCTTTCAGAACTCAGCAGAAAGAAATCTGCAGCAGATCTGTAAGTGTTTGTCGGCTCCTCGATCATTGTTCAGCCTCGATTTCACTCATTCATGTGTTGTTATTCAGGCCACAGTCTCTGGAGCTGTGGCTGCCAGACGCCGCTTCATCACGTTTAAAGAGTTAACGGGACGTTAATCTCAATCAAGTTAAACACATTACCCTCAGGCCAGTATATTAATTTTCCCCAGTAAATCGGCAGCAGTTAGCTTACAGCATTATTGTGTAACCGGCTAGAAGGCGAACACTCGGTGGTAGACAGTGGGATTAAGAGTGAATGAAAACACACACTCTGACACACACAGGTTTCCAGGATGAGGCTCAGGGGACGGTTTGGTTGGACGTCTCTCTGACAGGCCAGCGTTGGCTGACTGCTTGCCGGCGGAGCGCTGAAGGACGCCGTCTCTCTCCATCTCTGTTGTGTTTGGATCGCAAAGCCTTGATGTCTCGTGGGTTGACCGCCAGACTGTGTTTAGCATTACTGCAGGGTTTCCAAGGGCCTTCAGCTCCTTCAGTGTCATGGATGTTTGAGAAGTGAGATGAATTATCTCCTGTTACTCTAAATCCTCTTCACAAGTATCCAGTCAGGATGAATGTTATGCAAAATAAAATCATATTGTGATTATTTTGACAGATATGAGTCAAGATTATAGTGTGAATGGTGTTTTTTCATTTTCCTCACTCGATAAAATATAAAAATGAGAAAGAATATGTTTTGCAGTCCTGATCATCTCAGCACCACAGACCTTCATTTATAATAATATGTTGTGACACGTCTTGTCTCTATCTAAAAATTGCAGCCCCAATGATTTGGACATTGCTCTTGGACACTTGTTGAATTTGGACATTTCAATTATATTTAGATTAACTATTGAGCTCAGTTAGTCAATCAGTTTCTCATCATTATTTAGTTGTTTTCTTTACTTAATCATCAGTTATCGTTTCTCATGATAATTGACAGGAGTTGAGCCATCTAAAAATATGTTTTTCTGTAAAATGCTGCACATTGAATTGTGCGATTTTTCACAGAAAGTACATAAATGGACAAAAAGTTTGGTCTACATCGTGCACTTTATTTTGTAGTAAATGGGAAGTGATGTCAGATACCGGGAAAAAAAGTCTAAGTTCTTTGATTGCTGTTTACTTCTGCAATGTTTTCTGGTTTCTTTCCTCCTCTGTGACTGTAAACTATATATTTGTCATCTTGGGTTTTGGGAAATACTGATTGTTTTTGACCATTTTCTAACCATTGTAGAGAATCGACTAATCAGGAAAGTAATTGACAGCATCAACAATGAAACTATTCGTTACCTGCAGCCCTAATTAATCTGCTAACATGAGCTAATTAGCACTAAACACAGTGCAGCATAGTGTAATGGGAATGTTTGAAAGTGGGCATTTCTGCAAGTAGCTTAGTATATATTAGTTTTTTGTAACAGTGCCATTAGAATAGTTATTGGAGAACAGATGAAGTGAGGTGATGTAGTTAAAGAGTTGGGAGGAGGTCGGGGTGGATGGATGGGTTGACAAAACATCCAACTTGAATTTAGGACAACAGTGTAACTGTGTTGTTGTTTTTTTTTTTTAAGGACAGTTTCTTTTGTGTTTATGTTGTTTGTACTCATTGTTGCCATTGCTTGTGTGCGTTGGCCAGGGCATGCTTGCAGTCTTCCTGGTTTAATACATAGGTTTTTAAAAATGTTTTACTCTTTAGGTCGTTTAAATGTTCAATTTGGAAATCCAGCAGATGCAGAGATATTTCACTGAATGAATTTAATGTTTTGATGGTGCTGAATAAACAGGCGGGATTACTAAAGTCATCAGGGTTCATCCATTGTGGATCATAAACGTCTGTACTAAATGTCATGGTGGTCCAGACAATATTTGCTGAGATATTTGAACCAAAGCAGTGAACAGACTGAACAAATGTGCTGCTAGTCTGAATAAAGAGTATTTTACAACTCCTGGTGGCTCCTTTTAAAAGTCATTATGAGCTGAGAAGTATCAAACTTTAAAGTGCAAAGATGTGCTTCCCATCCATTATGGCAAGTCATGGAAAAGTCATGGAATTTCATATGAAGGCCTCGGTGAGAGCCGTGTTTATGTTGAGTTTATTTTGGTCGTTTCTCAGACAGAGTGCCATGTGGTCTCCTGATCCCACTTCTCCTCTCCCATCTGTACTCTCAGCTCTGATGTTAACCGACCTCGGCTTGTTCCTCTCCTTCGACTTCACTTCAGTCCTCGCCGTCTTCGCTGTTTCTCACTTTGCTCTAATTGTCTGTTGGCCTCCTGCAGTGCCGAGAAGTGAACAATGATTTGTTTCTCCTGGAAGCAGTTCAGCATCAGATGACAATGTCTTCGCTGTGATTGTGAGAGTTTGTGTTCAGGCGGTTATTACCACTGAGGGCCCTCTGTCTCCCAGTATCATTCAGCTACTGGTGCCACATCTGTCGGGGAACAGACCTCATCACAGCTGCTGGTCAGGAGCACATGCAGCTCCGGACACACTTTCCTTATTGTCATCGTTGCCCAACATGTGTCCATCTCTCAGCCTGGGAGGGTTTTAAAACAGAGAGATGCTGAAAATGACGTCTCCTCAACTGACAGTATAAACAGTTTTTGCAGCAAATGATCAAACTGCTAGTAAAATGTATTTATAAAGTACTGTCTGTGAAAAAAGACATGCACAATTTTCAGTCAATCAGTTATCAGCTATAAAATTAATTAGCTTTAATCAACTAATTGACTTAAGTAATTTTTAAAAAAGTGTAAATTCTGATTGCAACTTCTAAATGTGATTATTTTCTGATTTCTTTCCTCGTCTGCACTCTAAAAAGTCATTCAGAGCACCTGTTACTGCTGCTTTATTAAATTCACGGTTGCGAGATTAGAATCTCAAATTTTATGATTTAGATAAACCTTGTTTTGATAATTTGTGTTGATCCCAACGTAAAACTGAAATTTCTGTATTAAATTAAGTTTCATTAACTTAATTTTTCTCCCTTATGAGTTCAGGCTTTAAAGTTCCTAGGACCTGAAAAACTTCTGGTTGTTACCAAATATTAATATTTCCGGTTATTGAGTAATCTGTAATTTAAAGTGCCACTGATTTTTTAATTGTAGAGGAAAGACTATTTCCCTCTTCCTCAATGTAGTTTGTTTGTTGAAAATAGTTGTCATGACTCAAAAAGATTGTTGTGTTAAGTTTTTTTGTTAAGCTTTTAGAGTGTATGACAGCAAACTAAATATCTAAACAAGGCATTTGTCATCTTGAACTTAGAGAAGTACAGATTTTTCACCATTTTCTGACATTTTATAGACCAAACAGCTAATCGATTTATCCAGAAAATAATCAACAAATTAATCGACAGTGGAAATAAAAGTTAGTTGCAGCCATAGCACAAATAATCACTTAATCTCAGCCTTAAGGGAAGATTTACTTCAACCTGCCGTATTTCCCATTGATAAGTTTACGTTTACGTAAGTTTAAGTGTGACAACATATATTGGGCCAGACGGTGCCAGTTGCTGCTGAGAAAACACACCTACAAACCAAACATGTTCAACTTTCATACTCCTAAAAAAAGCCCTTTTCAGATTTGAGATATGTAACACTGCTGCTGCTTCATCAGTGTGGTAAAATAACAGCATTTTATCACTCAGACATGGGTCACTTTTACATTCTTGTTGGTCACGACTTTATTCAGACACCACGGTGATGAAGAGAGACATGGTGCAATATTTGTCAGTAAAGTATAATACAAAATAACACACAAATGAAAAAAGACTGAAGCAAAATCCACTCTGTAACTCATGGTTTACCTGCAGCTGATCAACTGTAATGTGTCTGAGATGAAGAAAAGTCCATATTGTGATCTTCTATTAGATCCTGATCCATCCTGTCTCCATGTCGGTGATAATTTAAGAAATTAATGAAGTTACTGCTTTTAAATGTGCAGCAGTTTTCTCCCTCTGTGGAGATATGGATCCTGCTGCTGTCTGAGGCTGCAGGTATTTAATAAACTCAGAGGAAAAACTCCTACAAAGAGCTGGAAGCAACAAGCTACACTCCTGTTAGTCAAAACCTGGATTACATTTGTTATTTTTACAGACTGCAGTTTGTAATAGATGTAAAATTGTACTGCAAAGTGAACAAGAAAAATGTTTTGTGATTCTCAAACTGTCTTTTTTTCTGATGTTTTTGAATCAGTATTGGTGCTGAAATGTGGATAAATCCTTCCGCATATCGCTTCAAACAACCAGTGATCTTGTGCGTGCCTTTCTGTAAATGCCATGACCTGCAGTTCAGGTTTATGCTGTAATGAAAATGAAATGTTACCTGGCCCAAACTAGTAAAACTTTGGTGGAAAAGTGAGCATGGTGCTCATTCAGACATGAAGCCGACACGTTCAGACACTGCTGAAAGGCGGGCATGTCTGAAAAGGGCTTAAGTTGGATTTTAACAGTTTAAGCAAATGAGAAGCAGCCCTTTTGTGTCGGACTTTTATTTCTTACAGATACAGAACAGAATAGCAGAATGAGGTGGAAGGACACACTCGCTCAATACGTGTGAGAGTCTGTTATTGGAGTTAATACCACTGATATGGGATTTAAACTGTGACCTTCACTCTAGAAGTAGCAAGGTCTCCAGAGTTGGAGTTAAAACACCAGAGCGTACAGAGGACTGTAGGTTTGAATGACTAAAAGTAGTTTGAGGTGAAGTGGCTGCATGCAGGAGAGAACATCTACAGATCACTCCCTGTTTCAACACACATGAGCACATCTCTGAGCTGCACGGCTGTCTTGCCTTTCTGTCACTGTCAGTCCTTTCTGAGTTTTCTCTGTGCAAAAGCAGGAAACGGGGAAGGAGATGAAATGTCAAGAAGCGAGGAGGGAGCTTCTCCAGAGCAGACAGATAAAGAGGAGCGCTCAATGTGTTTCGACGGCTTGAAGAGGGGGAAGCGCCAAGGACTAAACGTGAGGGGAAATACTGAAAAAGGAGCAGGGAAGGGAAAAAGAGTCATCCAGGCTGATTCAGTTTGTGTGTCTGTTCAGCAGTGCGTGGTGGTAACCTCAGGGTGGATGGATCGGGGAAAACTCCAGAGACTGCACGTCGGCTTGTTTTGCTGTGTTGGGCTTCAGCCTGGAGGACAACGTAAAAACACAAACACAAACCCTAAATCATGTAACACACTGCATTGGTAGTTTGAATCCCGCTTCCCAGAACACCAGCAGTCTGTTTTCTAGAGATGTCACAATTGCAGGAATTAAGTCTTCGCGAAAACGAAATTGCACAAAAAATAAGCCACCCCAGTGTTAATCTGGTGCATGCTATGAAATTAGCAATCGCTCTGTTAACCCAAATACGATAACATTAACCACATTTACCCTAGTCTGACTCACCATATGTAGATTACGGATATACTTTCAACTTTCTGTTCCCCTTCTGTAATCTATGTGTTATCAAACTCCCTGTAATTACTGGAAACAACAACTGCCAAGCAGCAAGCTAGACACGGAAAATTTCAAGTTTTGCTAAAGATTTTGATTGTGCAGTAATGGTACATGTCCACCTGATCCATCAATTTCCTGCACTCCATTCATTGTCTATGTGAAACGCACCATGTTGCACGCAGGTTCCGTTGCGGTGCGTTTCGAGCTGCGATCCGGTGCATCTCCCTGGAGCTCATTTGCACAAAGTAGACTCGACTTCTACTTTATGCAACTTCAATGCACCGTGCGGAGGTCTGACGCATCGCAAAACTTTCATCAAAGATCTAAACTAGCAATCGTTGAACTAGAACGAGGGCAGATTCAGCAACTGCACAAGTTATTTCTCGCCTTAAATGCTTTCAGAAATACTTTTCGCTGAAGTGTCTTCAAAATAAAAGAGAAAGCTTGCGGTCGAGCCACCATGTTGGTCCGACGCATCTACTGGACTGAAGCTGAAAGTGCTGTCGTGACCACGTATTGGCTCGCTAGAGACCCGTCCACCAAGCGGGCAATTTTCTGTTTGCGGTTCATTTACATGCGGGAAAAAAGGACCTAGTGGGCGTGTACCTTAAGGCAGAGCTCCATGCTAATGTTTCACCATAGCGATCCCCTTGTTATGACGTTGAGGAGACATCACTGCTGCATTCTGGGCTGAGCACCACCCAATACGGTTATGATTGGTTTTAAGAAATGCAAACAAGCCAGAGCTTTTTTAACCTCTCATAGCAGACTGATAATGAGATACAGTCAGACTATTCTATAGCACACAATGGTCAGACCATTCTGTGCTACTGCATTTGCCTAAACAGGATAACATTGGGTACGACGCTCACTATGTTACTACAGCGCATTTGGCATGAGCCATTCTGTGCTACACAATGGCCAGACCATTCTATGACACAGAATGGTCTGGGGATGCAAGACTACATTTATCTAAACAGGGTAACACAGGGTACTACGCTCATTCAAACACCAAACCATGTAGCTGTGTGGTGATAGTTCTACCCACTGCAAAATTTACCATCCAACTTAAAGTGAGAAAAGTAGTTATCCGTTTCCCACCTCCTGTTCCCTGCTTTAATGCTAAACTAAGCTAATCTGCTGTTGGCTGTAGCTTCATGTATATTGTGTGCAGGTGGTCTAACTTCGCCAAAAAAGCAAAACTTTACTATTCCCTTCGTAGCAGTAGTCGCATAGGAAAATGCAGTATATTAATCCCTAAGTACCTGATTTTATTTTTTTCCAAATAGGAAATGGCTGCAACTCATTTTTATTTTGTCAGTTTAATCTACATTTAGACCATAAAATGTGAGAAAATGGTAAAAATGATTACCACAAGTTACCATTACTAGAGTGGAAATGCTCGTTTTGTCTGGCAACAACTTGAAAGCCAAAACAAGATGCTTGAAAATTTACCTTTGAGCAGCTACAACAGGAACATTTGGAGCATTTTTACCTCCTGTTGTCTTTTGCCAGCAGTGCAGGAATGTCACAAACGATGTTATCATGATGCACAGTCATTAACTCTCTTCTTATGAACCACAGTCAAACTGATCTCAGCTTCTCAAAGTGGACTCGGTTTGGCACCAGTGTTCAAATAACCATATTTTTAGTTGAGCGGCTCCTCTGTAGCAGTTTCAGACATTTTTTGTGAAGCCTCCGCTGCTCTTATCATCATGTTTTCTGCACCACCACTCTGTTGTGAGTGTGTTCATTCCAGCTGACATGATGCCTGAAGCCGGTAGGTGTGTCCCGGTTTACCAGAGTCTGGTTGTGTTTGTTGTTACTGCAATGTGTTAGAATAAACAGACTTCAGGTGGTTGTGAGCTCGCGTCTGTTGGAGTGTGTGTTGTTTCAGAGGGGAGGAATGTTGTGCAGCTGCCAGACTCGGCCGCCGTGACTTCACTGGGACCGGCGGAGATCCCTGGCACCGCACACACCTGCTGCCATGGCAACCACATATGGGACCCATGACAAACTCCCTCCCCTAATCCCGACTCACCCGCCTCCCCCCACTACGCCCCTAAAGTGTGTGTGTGAGCTGGAATTACGCACGTTATGGGGACATTAATTTGTTTAAACAGGCACATGTGAGGACTAGACTTCACTTTATTGGGATGTAAAGCAAAATCCTTTCTTTGGAATTCATTACTGTAAAAGCATTTCTCCAAAATATGGTTAAAAACTGTAACATCTGATCTTTCTTGGTCCATAAGCAAGAATCCTTCTGTAAAAACTCGCTGTGTGAATTGAGAAAAATTTTCCCCAACAGCTCACAAAGCACAGAGTAGCAGTTTGATTTAGGCAGGTCAGAATGTTACATGAGATAAGATAAAACTTTATTAATCCTGAAGGAAATTCTTGTGTCAGATATTGAACAGAAACAAATGACACAACACAAGAAACACAGTGCCTAAAAGTAGAAAAGCAGTAAGATATAAGTGTGATACATTACTAAGCAAAAATAACAGCAGACCAGTAAAAAGCAATGCTGGCAATTATACTGAGGTAATAAGTGATATCATACATAATAATGTAATATTGCACATGAAAACTGAAATGAAAATGAAATACTGCACTTTACATTGACAATGTTATGAGCTGGGATAGGCAATTTTTTACTTTTCTTAAGCCATGCAGTCTACAGCGCCACCTTCTGACAACACTTAAGTGCGCCAACGCATTTAATCTAAGCAAATTTAGTTAACTATTTTTTTTTTCAACATTTCAAAAGTTCACTTCATATTTGCTTGACAGTTATATTGAAACAACAATTATAATACATTTGGAGTCATGTTTGTGTCCACTTGATGCATTTAAGTCCAATATTTGCTCTCTTTTTGCTCCATTTTTGGTCTCCTCCAGTCTTTATGTAAACATCTAGTTCTTTCGGTGTAAAATGCTCCATTAACTTAAAAGTGGTAACCCAAAACAATGAGCCGAAAGACCCCAAAACATGTATAGAATTGCTGTTAATATAGTTTTCGTATATCTCTGGTATTAAAAAGCACTACTTGTGCAAGATTACCCAGTGCATTCAATGAAGTTACCACCTAGTTGCAAAAAAGGACAGAATTTGGGAATATTATTTTATATCATCTAAAAAACATGATGATTTCAATAGTTCAAGGCTTGTTTTTGTTTTGTTTTTTCAAAATTATCATCTCTATCTGCTCTCCACATACTCCACATGCATTCACATTTTAATTGAGTTTCAGATATAAGAAATGCCACAAATTGTATTATGCAACCTTTTTGTCCTTGATCATTTATTAGGAATTAAATCGTAGCAAGCAAAACTGAAATTAAAACAGCAAGTTCAGTTTCCTTGCTACTTAGTCTATTTAAATACATTATTTACTTCAAAAATACTATAACTTGTACTAGGTGTTATGTGAAAGCCTGGTGTCTTCATATGTGCATAGTATGAAGAGACATAAACTTTTAATTCAATAGCTAATGCATAAAAGACACATCTGTCTGGCACTTGATTTAAAAGCTTTTATTTTTTTCTTGGCTTTCAGATTGTGGTTATTTCAATCGGTTCCTCACTGAAATGATTTTTTTGTCACATCAGTGCTCCCTCTGTTATTCCATCCTCACGGTCTGTCTCCTGTCACCAGCTTTACTCAGCCTTGCAGAACAAATTGTTGGAGAGCGAGAGAAGACGGGAAAATGATAATGACATGGAGGATGGTGGATTCGAAGTGCACAAGTGGAGAAGGACAGTCAGGTGCTTTTGAAGGCACAAATCGCTGTGAATCATCATGTGGAGGTAGCAAACAGAAAAAGGCAAGAGCAGGAGAAGTGGAATAAAAAGGCAGACTGAAAATGTACAAACAAAAGAAGCAAAGCATCATCCCACAGCAATATATTGTCAGTGTATTGCTGTATTTCTGTATAAAACACCATCCTGCTGATGCTGAAAGGCGTTTTTTTTTTTTTTACCTAAAATTATCACATTTCTTCTTCGCTGTTTGTTTTTTCCAGGTGTTGATATTATCTCGAGTTGATAATCCTTATTTTTCTCTCCACACAGTCTGTTTTCCACCTTATAAACTCCTCATCCCTCTGTGTTCTAGTTTGAAACTGAGCTTTTGAATTTTTTTCCTGGTGCAAAATTTACCTGCTATATGCTGCACTCCATACCAGAAAGGTAGTAGGTATTTAGTAGGTTTAAAATAATGTCTTTTACTTAAAAACAAAAACAAAAATCTATTGCCATCACAATTATTTTACGTTCACCAACAGTAACCACAATAGCAGCTGACACTGAGCATTACCCAGCTCATTTTATGACTTTTCGCTATTTTAGCCAGAATAAGTTAATGTCAGTCGCTATGTTAGCCTAAACAATATAGCATTATTCACAATGATGGCTTAAATATGTACTAAGTGTTGAATGCAGTAGCCTACTAGCCTAAATAGCAAAACATTAGCTGCTACATTAGCCAAAAGAGGAAAACAGTAACTGTTATGTCCTACTTTTACAAGATAGTGTTAGCCGGTATGATAGCTTAAACAAGCTTGAATTAGCTGTTACACTAGCCTAAGTAAGATAACATTAGCTGCTACATTACCCAAAAGAGGATAATGTTGACTAGCTAGTTAGCTAGCTAGGTTTAAATTAGCTGCTACACTAACCTAAGCAATGTAATGTTAGCTTCTGCATTGGCCTAAAGAAGATGAGGTAATTTGTTATGTTAGCCTAAACAAGAAATACATTACTTGCTATGGTAGTTTTAACAAGATGAAATGAGTGGCTACAGTAGCTTAAACAAATTTAAATTAGCTGCTACACGATTTTTAACAAGATTACATTAGTTTCTTAGATTGTGTAGGCAAGATAACATTAGCTGCTACGTCCTGCCTTAACAAGACAATGTTAGTCGCTATGTTAGTTCTGACATCACTACAATAGTACGAACAAGTTTACATTAGCTGCTACATTAGCGTAAACAAGATAACATTACTTGCTATAATTGCTAAAGCAAGATAATATTAGCTTGCTCATTCTACTCTAAAAATATATTTTTAGCTGCTATGTTAGCTTCACCAAGAAAACAGAATAGCGTAAACAAAATAACATTAACTGCTATGTTCTAAGTCCTCTTAAGTGAACAGCCTTAGTCGCTACATTAGCTTTAACAAGATATCTTAGTTCTTAAAATAGTTTCATTAAATTTAACTTTGCCTACATTAGTCTAAACAAGACCATGTTAGCTGCTACAATAGCTTAAAAAGTTTAAATTAGCCACAACATTAGCCAAAACAAGATATTAGTCACAACAAAAGCTTTAACAAGTCTAAATTAGCTGCTACACTATTCTAAAAAAGATAGTATTAGTTGCTACAGTAGCTTAAACAAATTAACATTAGCTACTATGTTATTTTAAACAAGCTAACATTAGCTGTTACATTAGCCAAAAAAAAGATGACTTCAGCTAGTACGTTCCAGTAAGATCACGTTAACCACAAAGTTAGCCTACCTAGGAGAATGTTAGATATGATTACTTTAATAAATTTATACTTAATTACATAGCCTACACACTAATGTGTGATTTAACTGAAGTCAATCCACAGTTTCATTAGGCACAAATTAGTTAATTATCTGGTGAAATAATAAATGTTGTTTTTACATCTTTGTAATGTTAATGTTTAATTAGCTTACATTTTGTTAAGCTTTATTTTGGTCTGCCACAGAAAACAATCCACAAATCTTAGTTGGCATTTGTTGAAAAGTGCTGTAATCAAACAGTTTGAGGATGTTGGTTTAGGTCATTTCATGGCTTTTCGTGCCCCGATGGGAGGAGATTCACATGTTTTGCACTTGTGAGCAGATTCAGGAACATTTTGGGTTTTGTTTTGGGTACAGTTTGTTGTAGATTTGATGGATAGCAAGTGTTCGGTGTAATGAGCTGGAAGCCGATCCTCAGCCTGCCGTTCTGTCCTCTAACTTGCTGCTCTTGACATCCCCGTACAAGAATTCCCCATTTCAACCGGAGCTAATGTTGCATGATTTATAATTTCTATATAAAACCTCAGACCACAACCTCCGCTGGATTCCTCTCCACATGGTATGCAGCTGTGTACATAGCTGGGCAGGACAAACACAGGGCAGTAGCAGTAACAGCTGCTGCATCACTTACCAGCCAGTTCCAAACATGCAAATGCAGTTTATCCCAGAATATGTTGCTCTGTGTTCGATCTAAAGCTTCTCATCTGCTGACCTGATTAAAAAGTAGAAGGTCAGACGGTCTTTTGATGTTCCATCCAGCTGTTTTTAAGCTCATTGTTTGGTTTTGTGTTATTTTATTTTAGTTTATCAACCATCACAACGAGTGATAATATGCCTTCTTGCTCTGCAGGAAGGAGCTTTTTGGTGATATCTATAGATGTGAAAACAACTAAAAAGGTTTGAAAGGCATGTTGTCTTCTAAAAATCACAAAAAATACACATTTTATCAGACCAAAAAAGTGTATAATACAGGAAGAGTAATCAGATTTTCAACTTTCTGACAGTCTTTCAAATCATATGACATTGTAATCGTTTGGAAAAGTTCAAAATTGTGATATTTTACCAAAATTGCTAAAGAAAAAAAATAGCCAGATTTTAAATAACTATAAAATTTTAGATATCCAGATTCTGTAAAAACCCATGAACTTCTACCTATTTCTACATCTATCTAACTATTGATACAAATGTGAGAAATTGAGAGGAAAATATAACAAATCGAGTCAATAAAGTAAATGTGGCATGGCTCAAAAACAGTAAACAGAGCAGCATGCTGTTCCATGCTGAATGGAAGATACATTCAGCATAGTGAAACATCTTTCTACAGCTGGATGTGCAGAATAGTGTGAAAAATGGCAAGTTTATAGGAGTTGTAAACATGTAAATAGCAAAGAAGATACAACATGCAGAACTACCATTTTTTAAAATCAGTATTTGGAACACTTGAGGGAATTCTAAGAAATGTTGTACATGTGGATTCCATTGCTTTTTCACTTTTTGTTAAAAACTTAAGGAAATTCAACTGTAATTTGTTAGGGTTTTTGGTATGATTTTATGCCATTTTTTTGGTAATAGAGCCTGGAATATCTAGTTATTATAGTTTCAAACCTTATAAGTTCTTTTGACTTCCCACTGGAGGACAAAGTGTTAAAATCAGAAGAAAAGCAAAACATCCAATAAAAAATGTTTCTCCTGTTACATATGCCGTGTCGGAGCATTGTGTTGAATCGCTTCCAGTCACAAGAGCAGGTCAGAGGTCAGTTCATGAGTAAACTTTCTGAAACAGCACCATTTATACATACACATAAGGCAGTTTATTTATATTTATTTTAAGAAATAACATAAACTTGGACAAATGGACAAATCCGGAGGCGTCACGGTAACCAAAGAGAGCATTTGAAACACAAACAGCAGCATCTATTTCTAGAAAGAATGACTCAGGATAATGTACAGACCTCACTGTGGAAGATTCTTTTTTAATTTGGACTTTCTTAACCAGAAAATAGTTCTAATGAGGACAGTCCACAGTGAGGATACCGTCATTTTAAAAATGTCATTATTGATGCTTTAGGCAGCATGAACCACACAAACACCGTCTTAATAAAGGTGCAGCTAATGATCGTTTATGTTGTGGATTGCTAGTTGTTTTACTGATTAATCAATTATTGGTTTAGTCCATGAAATGAGGAAACATGGAGTCCAAAATGATTTTAACCAAAGATAAGATTAACCAAAGCTTTTTATGATATAAATAAACTAATTCTCACACTGTAGATTCTGGATGAAGGGAAAGTTTGGTGCTTTTGCTCAATTAATTAATCAACCAGTTAATTTTCTGGTGTTTCAGTAGAAAAATACTCATGTTGGTATCAAATTAGAGAATTAAAACGGTGCTTCAGCTGCATACATTGCGAAAATCCTGTAAGTTATATTTCTTGTTTTCCTATTTGTCTATTGAATGAGAAGAAATTGTGAGAAAATGAACATCACAGTTTAGTCCACTGTGAAGTCTTCAAATGTGTTGTTTTGTCCAAATAGCATCCAAAAATCTATTCAGTTTATTATCATAAAAAGCAGAGAAAGGCAACAAATCCTCCCACCAGAAAGACAGGGAGAGTCGAAGTTTGATGCATTGCTTGAAAAATGAATAGGACACTTAATTTCCTAGTGTTTCAGTAGTTTTTGTCTTTGAACATAATATTTTTGTTTTACTATTTTTGTTTTTATCAAACAGTGGATGACAAGAAATAGTGAGAAAATAAACATAACAGTTTCACAGAGTCCACTGTGATGTCTTCATATGTGTTGTTTTGTCCAACTAACAGTCCAAAAATCCAAAATATACATTCAGTCATTCAATTTTGCATTTTTTTGTGTTATGTGTTAAATATTTATCCATTTAGATGCAAGGTAATAAAAGTCAAAAAATAGTGCAGACATGTACAATGAGATGTCTTCAAATTGTCCAACCGACAGCCCAAAACTCCCAAAGATATTCAGTTTGTTATGATAATAAATGGAGGACAGAAGCAAATGGACCAAGAGGGGGCACTAAAACAAAAAATGTTACCAAATTTTTTATTGTCGCTGTGAAAAAAAGTTAGAAATGTCTAAGATAATGTCTTTAGCAGTCCCCAAACCTTAAGTTTATATTGCTATAAATCAGAGAACAATCTCAAATGTGCTGCTGAACCAACAGGGGGCGCTAAAAACAGTTTTCCAAAAAATTTTACTGAGTTTTTTTATTACAGTTGTGTCAAGTCTGATCTGGGTCAAAAAATAGTCTTAAATGAAGCTTACAATGACTTCCTTGAATAATGATGAATTCATTGTCGGTCATAAAGTAATAAAATTAAAAAAATAGTGAATAAATGTCCAAGATATTGTCTCTAACAGCCCAAAAATCCAAAGATATTTAGTTTATAATGACACGAAACAGAGAACAACCCCAAGTCTGTACCAGGAACAACAGGAGGCGCTATAGAAAAGTCCTATTACTAAAAATTTTACATATTTTTTTATTACGTCCATCTATTATAGTATGAATATGGGTCCAAATAAAGAGGTTGAAATAAGTTTCTCGATTGATGATAAATTGTTCAGACACAAAATAGTGTATAAATGTCTAAAGCGATGTCTTCAGCAGTCCAAAGTCCGAAGATGTTTAGTTGATAATGACATGAAATGAAGAATAGAAGATCTGCTGCTGGACCAACAAGGAGCACCAAAAATACTGTTTTCCAAAAACATTATTGATTATTGTTGAATTCATCGTCGATCATAAAGTAATAAAAGCCAAAAAATAGTTAATAAATGTCCAATATATTGCCTTCAACAGCCCAAAAACCCAAATATATTCAGTTTATAATGATATTAAATCAATAACAGTCCCAAATCTGCAGCTGGAGCAACAGGAGGGGCTTAAGTCAAATCTTTTTGCTAAGAATTTAATTTTTTTTGCAATTACCGTACATCCAGCTATTACAGTCTGGAAGTGGATCAAAAAATTATCAAAATAGAGGTTACAGTTTGTTTCTCGATTATTGATAATTTCTTAAAAGTGCCTCTGCTTAAAGTCATGAAAGTAAGAAATTTTTTAAAATGGTGCAGAAATCGTCTAATTGATGACCCATAAACATCCAAAATATTCACTTGATAATGATGGGGGCGCTAAAGTAAAATCTCTCTGTTGAAAATTTTAAAATAAAAGAAATACAATAAAATCAGCAATTGCAGTCTAGATCTGTATCCAGAAATGGTAAAAAAAAGAGGTTACAGTTAGTTTCTCAATTAATGATCAATTGTTCAGACATAAAATCCAGTCCAGTTCAAAAACCCAAACGTATAGTTTTACAGTGAAATCTGCTGCAGGAACCCATAAATGTTTCTATTAAAGAGTCAAATGATATACCAGAATAACAGCAGATTAATTTCCTGTCGGCCTCAGAACATGACTTGGTAACATAAGTGGCAAAAGTGTTTTGTTTTTTTTTTTGTTTTTTTTGACCTTTTTGAGTTGATCTGGATCCAAAACAGACCAAAGAAAAAAATTCAGACGTATTTTTCGGAGCTGCTGTGTGGATGCTGAGGTAGCTGTGCTCCCAGACACATTTGAAAGCTCCTCATTAGGACGTCCAGCCTCCCGTCTTTGTCTCCAGCCTTAATGGTAAACTCCCGTCTCTCTCTCCGGCAGCCATTTCCTGTTCTGCAACCTGTGACCTCCAATGAGGACGTCTCTGGTCGGTTTCCTTGGCTACCGAGAGCAGAAAAACATTCTGGCTTCATCCTTGTGGCTCTTTTTTTTTTTTTTTTTTTTTTTTTTTGTACAGACAAACACCTTTTCAGATTTTTGGAGGTGAAACTGTTGGTCAGTTTCCATCTGCTGGTTTTAAGCATAATGTTAGTTCGAAACACTGGAAATATTAATCTTATCTGAGGCAGAGAAGTTGATCTATTGATAACATCTTTGCATGAATCATTCTCAAAAGATTGATTTCAAACTGGTTCATTTGCCATTAATGTGTCTGTTGTGTCTCGATTGGGTCGTTTTACTGCTACACTTTACACCCCTGCTGAAATTCATTCATCAAAACAGGACAAAGACAAAAGTAGAGACTGGGGTGAAGATGAAAGTGTCGTTTCAATCGATATCAATGATTTCCGATCATTCTAATAGCCTGTACCAGAAGTGAAAGGTCTAATTTGAATTTAAGAACTTTAGTCTGTTTATTAAAGCACACAGTTAATCATTTCAAAGTGAACAGAAGGAGTAGGTCACTAAGGTAGACATGGATAAGGCATGTTATCTTTTGAATCTTGCCATTTATCAGATTCAGAAACTGCAAAAGCAAAAAGAATAGTTGGATTTTCTTCCTTTGAGACAGTCCTCAAATGTATCATGAGTGAAAAAAATATCCAAATCTATACTTAAAATCATCATATTTCATCAAAATTACTTGATTCTGCATGTCCAATATGAAATTTCCAGTGAATAAACTGTAAAAACCAAACGTGAAAAAAAAAATCTGAGGCAGTGTCTCCCCAGAGCCGAGATTAGACGACAAGAGAGGAGAGGAAACATCTGGTCTTTAAACACTGAAACATTTATTTTTTTTATGATATTATGGCATAACTGCTATACTGCACAGAAAATGTGACCGGAGCAAAAAACGTCCAGAAACTGTTTGAAGTTCAGAAGGTTAAACTAAAACACTCCTATGGGCATCTAATATTGATGTTGAGTAATATTGAATATTATTGGCACAGTGACTTTGTCTCTGAAACGCCAGTGGCTTTATTGAAACAGAACTGTTTGATGCATTGGAGATGAGAAGAGGTTAATTTAACACTGTTGACTTTATATATTGAGTGTATACTGTGACGTCGCCTACTGGCTTCTTGAGCTGCAGTTCTGAAGTTCAGTGTGGCGACTCTGGTCCATGTTTGACTCATAGTTCCTCACTGCTAATCCAAAATGAGGAAACAGGTAGATTGTGACTGGAGCTGAGGAGGCAACATTCTTAACCTTGCAGAACTTTGAACCCTTGATACAATTTAAACAGGTGAGTTATATAAAAATTCACCTCTTGTGCAGTTGCATGAACAGAGAAATTAGCTGTAGAGACCTAAATCATTTTTTGTCCCAGACCATAAACATGTTTATTTCTGCTGTAAAGTTGGACATTTTAACATGGAGGTTTCTGTGGGGACTGACTCACGTTTGGAGACTCTAGTGGCCATTTGAGGAACTGCAGTTTTTGCCATTGGCTTCTTGAATAACACTTATTGAATAATGTATAAGAAGAAAAATAAAGAACAATTATTCAGTGTGGCTGGCTTGGTTAACAGGTGGATTTTGCATAGAGCTAAAGCGCTAATTTTGCTGAACTTTAAGCCTTGATGCAATTTATACAGATGAGTTATTTAAAAATTCACCTTTTGTAAAGTTGCATGAACAGAGAAATTAGCTGTAGAGACTAAAACTATTTGTGTACCAGGCTGTAAACATGTTTATTTCTGCTGTAAAGTTGGACATTTTAACACGGAGGTTTCTGTTGGGACCAACTCACTTTTGGAGCCGATAGTGACCATTCGAGGAACTGCAGTTTTTGCCACAGGCCTCATTAATAACACATCAATTTATGTATAATAACAAAAGTAAAGAAAAATCCTTCAGTGTTGCCAGGGTTTGGGTTCGGCATCTTGTCTTTGTTTGGCTCCTCCTAATTCCCAGCCTCAACCAGAATTCTGCAGAAATTTAAGCCTTAATAAAATTTAAATGGATGAGTTATATAAAAATTCATCCCATAAACAGTTGTCATGAACAGAGAAATTATCTTAAGAGACCAGAACTGATTTTGCAAGGTACTCTCAACGTGTTTGTTTCTGCTGTGAAGTGGGATTGACTCTGTGGGGACTGAATCACTTTTGGGACCTCTAGTGGGCATTCAGGGGACTGTAGTTTTTGCCACAAGCCTCTTGAATGACACTCCTTAACTTATGGCTAATCCAGAAATGAGTAAACCCTTAACGAATGAATGGGGCGAAAGTGGCCACATCCCTAATCTTGCAGAACTGTAAGCCCTAATACAATTTAAACAGGTGAGTTATATTAAAAATACAGTTGCATCAACAGAGAAATTAGCTGTAGAGACCAAAATAGTTTATCGTACACGGCTGTAAACATGTTTATCTCTGCTGTAAATTTAGAATTTTTAACATGGGGAACTCTAAGGCGATTCAGTTACTTTTGGAGCCTCTAGTGGCCATTGGACGAAGTGCAATTTTTGCCATAAGCCTCAAAAATCAAGAATAAAAATAGAAGAATCCTGTAGTGTGCTGTCCTCTGACATTCATATGTAGACTTGCACATTCACAGATTGATGATCCATGACTGCACCTGTAGACGTTGTTTTCTTATCTCTGTGTCTCGATTGCGACATTTCTGCAGCGGCCGATCGGAACTTGTTAGCGGGCAGATGCTGCTGGTGCACACAGTCAGGCGTAAACACATTTTTGCAGAGCAGTGATTCCACTGGAAGACGGTCAGACACTCAGGACACATACACTGCATGCACACAGCTCTGGGCCTCCATTCAGATTTAAACAAGGGCTAATTAAAATAATTACCGCTCTTCTCCCATGAAGAGACGTCCCCCACTTCACCTCCACCAACACCGTGCTTCCCCCTCTGCATTTTTTTTGTTGCTGCTGCAGGAACGTAGGCATCATTAGGAGTCTATTCGCTCCTGAAATAGTCTCGTATGAAAATCTCCTGCCTTCGTCTCCTCTCCTTCAGCTGCCAGCCTTTTCTTTTCACTCATAATTGCTAACGTTGCCTTTGTCAAACAAATTTTCTGTCATTATTCCTGTAAGGTGCAGGTATTTTTTTTTCTAACTTGACACTGTTACCTACATGAAAAAGCCTCTTTCAAATAATCTTTTATGTAACCAGTCGTCACACAGCTCCGTAGAGTTCTGCTCAGCACACATGGCAGAAATGACTTTTTAGTTATTTTTCTGAGCGTTTGGCCTTCAGCTCAATCTGCAATTGAAGCTGTCAACATGCAAATGCTGCCTGCGTGAATACATGAGGTGGAGCTCTGTGAATAGTTTGAATTACAGCTGAGAGACAAGAAAAATTCACAAAATGCTCATGTCGGAAGGTCGCATGCCCAAATAAATGGGAGCATATAATTAATAAGAAAAACAACAAAAAATCTGGCAGCGTGTGTGTCAGAAAAAAAAGCCATTATAACAGTACTGTATACTGTATAATACTGGAAAGCTCTAAAATGGTCAGCAAACAAAGGTGAAAATAACAGCACAAATCTGTACAATAAGGATTTGTTTTAGTTACAAATATTGTAAAAAACAACAAATTGCTATTCAACTGGAAATTATGTACAGCTTTCGCCAGTTTTTTAAGGTTGGCTAGTAAATACATTTTTTTGTGATTTTACGAGAAATATAATTCAACAAAGCAAATAATTGGTTGAATAACCGTTAAGTTATTTACAATTTTCCCTTCGTAATCTACAAATTATTTTTGTTTTTTTTTCCTGTTGTGTTAAATTACATATAATTAAATATATGTCATTATTTAGTATGTCATATTAATTTTCCTTATTTTTAAAGAAAAAGGGTCTATTTAAAGGATTGAATAATGGTACACAGATGTTTCCCTATTTTGTTAAATGACAGATAATATCGAATGATGACTTAAAACAGACCAAAAAAAACAGCAGGTCCAAACTGAAAAACACGTCCACATCAAAAATATATGTTTTGACAAATTGTACATCATTCTTTTTCAATACTTGCATGATATTCCACTATTTTTTACTGTGTTTAAATCCACTGAAACTATCAGTATTTACTGATATTTGTGTTACTTCAAAGAAAAATTGGAATAAATTAAACAGAATGAATGACACAGAATACACTCTTATACAGTAAAATATGGGATAAAAGACAAAATCAGCAGCACTCATTACTGTTACAAGTAAAATTTAATTTACTGTAAGTTTTATGGGGAATTTCTGCCTGGACCTTAGCATTTGCTTTAATTTCTGGCAATTTTTAAAGAACAAATGAGTAGTTCATAATTTATACTGTTAATTGTCAAGTAAAAGACCTTCATATGTCGTGGCACAAACTGTTTTTTATACAGCATTTTCATGTAAACTTTCAAGTAAAATAATATCTTAATAAAGGTTAAAACTTTTTTTTAACAATAAAATATGGAATGTAGCACCTTTTTTGTCCATAAAATCAACAATATCAATACACTTCTTTACCATAAATGAAGAAACGTTGTACCTGCCATGTTCTGGCAACCACAGCTGCCGGAATTTTAGTGTAAAAACATTTTTTTTTTACAGTGTATTGATCCTGAGGGAAATACAAGAAACCAGTAGCAAATTAAACATACATAATATATACAGAAATAAGAGGTAAGAGCAGAACACACAGGAGATATAGAGATATAAAAATATATATAAAGGTATAATTATGAACAGAATGCACACTACCGATCAAAAGTTTCTGGTCACCTCGAAATGTCCTTATTTTTGAAAGAAAAGCAGTAAGGCAGGTTAACTTATTTTGTCAGTCACTGAGTCATTTTAATAACAGAATATAATTTTTCCACCAAAGCAATTCCTCCGTCACTGTTTTGCTGGGGCACCATCACTGCATCCTGGGCTGAGGTCAACATATGATGACTGTTGTTGGTGATTGGCCAAAGGGTTTTTTCCTCTCTATAGCAGAATGATTATGAGATGCAGTTAGACCATTCTACAGCACCAGCACTGTGCTATGGAGATAAGTCTAGTGATGTGAAACTAGATCTAGGAAACTAGCACAATTTAGGTTAAAATACAACCCTTTTATTACCAGGTTGTTGAATCCGTCTACTATACGCTACCGATCAAAAGTTTGGGGTCACTTAGAAATGTCCTTATTTTTGAAAGAAAAGCATTTTTTGTCCATGAAGATCACATTAAATTAATCAGAAATACAGTCTAGATATTGTTAATATGGTAAATGACTAGTCTAGCTGGAAACGGCTGATTTTTAATGGAATATCTATATAGGGTTACAGAGGAACATTTCCAGCAACCATCACCGTGGTGTTCTAATGCTACATTGTGTTAGCTAATGGTGTTTAAAGGCTAATTGATGATTAGGAAACCCTTGTGCAGTTATGTTAGCACATGAATAAAAGTGTGAGTTTTCACTGAAACATGAAATTGTCTGGGTGACCCCAAACTTTTGAGCCGTAGTGTATATACTAAAGCTAAAACTGTGTAGATGAGGAAGTGAATGTGAGAAAATTTCCTTACAGGTTCAACAAATGTGTCAAAAAAAACACATTGAGCAGCATAACAGCATATGTTTTATCAAATTTTGCCATTTTCATTAACTTTATCGAACATTTAACTTTAAAACATGCTTAAAATGCATCATAGAAACACATCTGGCATCTGTTTCTGGTCGACTGGTCATTGAAAAACCATCAGAAGCACTCGTATAATATTTATATGTATATGAATACATATGTGTGCGACAGACTGACAGACATAAGGACTCATCCATCGGTGAAATCCATCTGACAGACGTATTGCTTGAAGAATCCTTCAGCCAGGACAGATTTCAGACACTGAGCAGCTCTGTTGCTGTAACAGACTGACTTCTGAGCTTCTATATCAGTGAAGCTTCCTGCTATGTTGGTCTGTCAGAACAGTCTGCGACTCTGAAATCCTCTTAGGCTTCTTCCCCTCTGACTCCTCGACCTGAGCAGTGATTATTGATGATTTGTCGTGGTATTGTAGAGATAATCTGCTGCGGGCAGCTTTGACAGGATAACTGGGAGGCTGCTTTAACTGGTGGCTCTGTTCAGGATGTGCTGATTATTATTCTTATCCAGGGAGGCCAGACTTGTACAGGAAAAGCTTATTAGTGTGCACTAAAAAAGAAGAGATGTGGCTTTTCAAGGAACCTACAGTAGGTTGAGTAAATTATGCAAAAAAAAAAGCACAAGATACCTCACAGTCAGTCACTTACTTTATATATAATTTTCCACAATTTTCTTTGAGATTTCAGATTAAATAATAAAAAATAATAATGCACACAAACAAAAGCAAACTTACACCTATGACAATGTGTTTTTTTTAATCAATGAGAGTTCAAAAGTGAGAAATATGAAACCAAGCAAATACTTGAGAGGTTTATATCAAAATCCTTCTTCTTCTTGAAGTCAAATATGAACATAAACACAATGCACTTACTTTTAGATTCAGTTCCACTTAGAGTTCCTGAGGATATCACTGTGAATAAATGTCAGTAAATCTGCTCAGAAATCAGAGAAAAAGAGCAGAAGTTGCCTGAGAATCATGAAGTTTTTAGGTTTCCTGCAGCATTCCAGCAATCCAGTGGTGTTTGTCTGTACATCCATTAGTACACTGCAAACAGGAATAAAAACAGAAACAAAATGAAATAATCAGAGAAAGCACAATCATTTTTCACATATCTAACATGTAGATTTCAAAAAGTTCAGGAGCCAACAGACAAAATTCGATAAAAGATGATGGAATTGAATTGTAAAAACTGGGAAAATAACAGGAATTAACTATATAATATAATAATAATAATAATAATAATAATAATAATAATAATAATAATAATAATAATAATAATAATAATAATAATAATAATAATAATAATAAAAATAACAATAATAATGAATAATGATTTAAATACAACAAAACAGTATAACTCTGCAGTCAAGTATTGTAAAAGGAAAAATTAATATTTGTAAAAATAAATGTACATTACCACAGTTTGTGTACTGTTATTTAGTTTTACTATTTTATTATTATTTTATTTTAATTATAGTTTAATATAACCTATTTTTCATACATTTAAGATTTAAATGTGTAATTTAATTAATTTATTTTTTAAATTCACCGATTCTCAATCCTTAATTTATATTACTTTTCTTTTAAATAACAGCAAGCATCTGTAAAATAACAGTATATTTTTTTCTGATTGTACTAGTTGTTATGTGTAATTAAACAAAACAAGGAAAATTGTAACGTCATACTTATTTTTTTTTTCCAAATAATGGCAATTATCTGTAAAATATCAGTATTTTGGGTTAATTTAAATACACAACTAAACATTGTAAATGAACAAATTACCATTTATAAAGCTACAGATTTTTGATGTGTGTATTATTTACATTTTTTTCGTGTTTTTTTAATGGATTACACTTAAATTGATACTTTTTTGGGGGGATATTATGAGTTATTATTATATTTTTGTCTGTAATTTAACGAAACAAGGAAAATGTGTAAAATAAAGGTTTACAAGATTATTTAACCTTTTTCAATTTGTAATATACATCATTTTTTTTTCAAATAATGGCCAGAGTGTGTAAAATAACCATATTTATAGCTAAATTAAATACAGTAAAAAATTACATATTGCCTATTTTTTTTAAAACTGTTAATTTCATTAATTTATTATTTATTTATATATTTTTTTTAATTGTACTAGTTATTACATTACATTTTTGGCTTGTTTAATAACATCTAACATGTAAAATAATACTGTTTTCAGTTATCTTGTTATTTGGAATTTAGCAAAACGGGGAATATAAAAGTACAATAACAGAAAATTTACAGTTAAAAACAGTTTTTAAAAAAAAAAACACAAATTTTTGACAGTGAACATAGAAGCTCAGTGTTGACGGAGCCTGTTGAACTCCCAGCTGTGGTTTAAGCAGATAATATGAGCTCTGAGCTTCTTCTACTTGAACTCTTCAGGGATATGAGACGCTAATGGGGATAAATTTAAACATCACGCAGAGTTAAGGTCACTGTTGGCAGATTAAACACAACTCTGAGAGACAAACTGTCGCCAATTAGCAGTAATTAGTGTTTGTGACTGTTCACCTTCACGCTTAAGGCCACGTTAACGCTGCATCTTATTTCCTGCCTGCAGAGATGAAGTCAAGGTGGCTTTCAGGAGGGTTGATGTTCACAGAACGAGCTGCTTTTAGTCAATTAAATCCGGTAATGCTGCTTCCATCGAGTCACTTTAAGGGTTTTTATTTAAAGACACACAAAACAGCTCAATTCTAAACATCCAGACCTTCCAGTGAACTACACATTGTAAAATAATTTTTAAAAAAGGAAGTACTTTTAGAGAATTTTACCTTATCTTTAATATTTATAAATTAAATTTTTGAAAATCTCTTTTTTATTCACTTGTTTTCCAATTTCCACATCCATTTAGTACAGATCTGATAAAACTTCATTTTTGTGCTCTTAGTAGAAATATCAGAACTCTACTTTTTTATTTCACAGATTATTTTCCAGCATTTAAAAAAATACCCCAAAATATCAATATAATTCTGATGATAGGCTATAAATTTGCAGGTCTATTGTTAAATAACCTGAAAAAAGTTTATCTAGCCCAGATTTTCAGGCAAATTCTTGTATGAGATATTGCTCAGAAAACATGCAATAACGAGAATAAATGCAGAAATGTAAAATCTGAGTACATGTGTATTTATAGGAACTGCTGAAAGCTTTATCTTAAGCATCTCTTCTAGTAAGTAAATTAATTCACGAGTATAATCGGTCGCAGATCACTCTTTTTCCAGAGTGGGGTCTGAAAATGAAAACTGCTGTTCAATCAGTTATGACTATTGTGTTTAAAAAAAGTGTTTTATATGTTTTATTGTGTATTGTTGTGGCAAGCAGCGACACATAATTCTGAAAATATCACTAGTGGATGCCTGCATTATCTGATTTTTTGTGAATTTGCACTCAAAGATGATACTTCACATTTTTGTCTTTTTTGTCACCCATAATCAGAGAGTATTTGATCTACTTGTCCAATATTGTAGATTATGATTCACTTATATGATTAGAAATAACAGTGAAAGAATCAGGCTTTTATTTGTAATGGTTCCCAAGATATTGTCGTTCAAACTGCCTCAAAATACAAAAAAACTTACTGGAAGTGGGTTGATAGGAAAGCATTTATTCTGTCCTGCATGCTTGTTATTATTTCTATTTTTAGAGACTTTTTGATACTCTTTTATTATAAATACAAACAATTTTTGCACCTTTATTCTAAATACAAACAATTTTTGCACCTTTTTTTAAAATAAATAGCAGCTATTTTTGCACCTTTATTATAAATAGCAGTAACTTTTGCACCTTTATTGTAAATACCAGAAATTTTTGCACATTTATTATAAATAGCAGCAATTTTTGCACCTTTATTCTCAATACAAAATTTTTTTGCACATTTATTATAAATAGCAGCAATTTTTGCACCTTTATTATGAATACCAGCATTTTTTGTACCTTTTTTGTAAATGCCAGAATTTTTTCCACCTTTATTGTAAATAGCAGCAAATTTTTACACTTTATTATGAATAGCTACAATTATTGTACTTTTATTGTAAATAGTGGCTACCAGCACAATGTGTGCCTTAATGTCATGTTCTTCTTTTCATTTCCTTATTTTTCTTCCAAATAACGTATGTGAGCTACTGGATACCTATCTATCTATCTATCTATCTATCTATCTGTCTGTCTGTCCATCCGTCCGTCCGTCCGTCCGTCCGTCCGTCTGTTTTCACAGATACATTTTTAAATATACGTGACAAAAAAAAGTTTCAAGTATGTCAGAGCTGGTTGAGCAAAAGACCCCTGATGATTTCAGATGGAACAACCAATTATCTAATGTGATTTCAGGATAGTTTTTCCTTTTAAGCAACTTATTCCCCAGATTTGTTCAGGTTACTTCTGATCACCTGTCGACTATTTATAGAAAATAACATTTGTCCCTGCACCATTTTAAGCTCCACCTGCTTTCCTTCCAGTTTTAACGGGCTTCCTTTCTGTCTCCATCTCCGTCTGTCCGTCCACTTCCCGCCGTATCGTAAACATTTCAGTCACACTTAGTTGCAGCACCGGCTGATTTATTTAGCACCGCCTGAGCACAAAGCTGTCCTCTCCATCTCTGTCGAAGGTACAAACCCAGTCTCCTCCTCCGTCTTCAGTCCATCTGTCTCCATGTCCTCCTCATTGTGTCCTCCTTCCTGTTTAGTCTTATCAGGAGCTCCGTCAGTCACACTCAGCTGTCTGGACTCACTGATGGATGCTGGTTTTTATATCCACATGTTGGGTTCTGTTTCAGCTTCTTCACATATTCAGGGTTGTGGAGATTAATCTTCACAACACTGACACTTTTCAGCTAAAGCTGATAAAAGCATTGGTTTAGCCCGTAGCCACACACAACTCCTTTATGTAAAATATCAGTTTATCCACCAGACAGTAAATCATCCTCCAGCAAAGTCTGTGAAGCAGGTTAAAAATCTTTTCTATTCTCCAGCAGACTGAATATTTTTGCCTCCAGATGGCTCCAGGAAATGATCTAGTGGAGGAACTGTTTTAGCATCTGTGATTCTAATAAGCACTAATTACTGTGCAGCACAAACTGTCTGTTTGGTAAATTTAAATTTCAAGTTTTTCTTATTCATTTATTTGCAATTACATCATTTTTATTTTTCTACTCTATTTTAAATTCTATTTTGTTACAGATTTTTACGTATGTATTAATAAATTGCTGAAGGTTATTGTTTTTTGCAGTATTTTTTAAAGATTTTTTTAGCATTGATTATTGCCATTTTTTGTTTTATTCTATTTTTTATATATATTTTGATTAAAACATTTTCCATTTTAAATTTACATTTTTAAATAATTTACTATATATTTGTAATTATGCTATCATTTAATTTCATTTATAGTGTTAGTTTTTTTCATTTTTTGTAAATTTGATTTAGTTTTAAATTTGTAGTTTATTTTGTATTTATTGTTATTTTGTGTTTTCACTTTCAATGTTTTTCCAAACAATTTTTTATCATATTTATTTTCTCAGCAGTGTGATCAGTTCATTACAATATTTTGTGTTGTGATTTTTAATTACATTTTTCAAATTGTTTTTCAAAATTGATTTATTTTATTATTGCTTTTTATTATTTTATTATTATCATTTCATATGTTTTATATTTATGTGTGTGATTTTTTGAAGACACGTGTTTTTGTTTGTTTGATCACCTGCTGCAGAAAAAGATTTTACTGATCAAAATGTTGCATTTCAAATATCGGTCAAACTCTGATCCTGCTGCAGATGTTTCTGGGTCTAAACCACACATACAACAGGAAATTAAAGTCTATCTGTTGGCCAGAAACTCCTTAGATTTGTAGTTTTTGGACGCGTTCTGCATATTAAACTGTCAGAGTCTTTGAGAAATGAAGCTGAAGACGTGCCTTTCAGTGGCTGCAGATGTGGTGATGCTTTTCTTGATGACTTTTTAAAAAAATTTACAGCCACCTGCTCTGTTTAGTTTCTTTTTTTAAAAGCACAAACACTGTACAGGCCTGTTTTTATGCAACAATGAGTTTTTGTCTCCGCTGCTGGTGCCGAGGCTGCCTGAAGCCAACATCAACCCACAGAGATGACAAAATATTCATGTCACGACTAATAACTCTTTATGGCAGCAGAGATGTGATGAAAATAAAGCCGTTGTTGCTTTCAGTTAGGACTGAGATTGTTTTTAAGATTAGACTAATAAGTTTAAATAAATTGTACAAAAAAAACCAACCCAAAAATGTTGTGAAGTTGCAGGTAACACTGTTATTTTGGAGGTTTGAAACGGAGCTGATTTGTCTGTTTCTGTCTCCTTCCCTTCATGCTTGAAGATGTCTAGACATCTTATTAAAGTCAATAACATGGAGCGACCTGGAGGGAGTGAAACGGAGATGCCTCGGGGCGACTCTTCCTCCTTTGTGCGCAGAAATGTGTGAATGTGTGGGCACTCCTGTGTTTGTGTTGGATCCTTTTTGGGGTTTTTTTTGGTGAACTGTTTTGAGCAATTACTCAGTGAGGGAAGTCGGGTGTTATCGGAGAGAGAGAGCCACCGGTGAAGCATGAAACTGGACTGAATGCTGGAGCTGCACACCTGAGAGCCACATGAGGCCGATACAGTGTGTGTGTTTGTGTGTTTCTCACCTGATGTAATTGAAATTCGGAGCGGCGTGACCCACAACATCGACATACTGAACCATTAGCTGTGCAGCAGCTCGTGACAGACCCACATTCTGCACTTTACTTGTGACAGAAACTAACTTTGACTGAGCTGCAGGAGCAAATCTCACTGTTTTTTTGTTGTTGTTTATTGTTTAATTCTCTTCTGGAATAATGACATTCATCAGCAACCGTGTAAAATATTCGCCTAAAGGGTGAACTTCCACTCTTGTTGCTCTGACAATATTTTATTAATAATTGATTTAATAATTGATCCGTTTTTAGCTTGTTTGTAGCTGATAAATGGTATATTTTAGCAATTTTGTAAAGAAAACATCCCTTCCAAACCTGCTAGTGTGGTTTGAAGTTCGTTCATTTGTTGCACATGTATGTTTGTGTGCATCACCCATAATAATCGTCATGTTGTGTGTATTTTAGATACACGCTGCATATATTTGTGAGGTGACCTCCACACTATCTGTGTCTGGTTTATTGATGCCGTCTTTGCTCCTCAAAGCTTTGTTATCATTACATTTTGGTTGTGCAAAATTCAGTTTTTTACAGAATCTGGCCACAGGAAGCAATTTATTTTGAGCAAATTTTTTGAAATTAGTGTCAAGTAAAGTGACTGTGATAAAATATCATAATTTTAAGCTTGGATTTGGTGAAGTTTCCCAACTGAACGCCACAGATGAGCAGTTTTCATGATTCTGGTTTTTTTTTTTTTTTTTACAGTTTGTAGCTGATAAATGGTGTAATTTTAGAGATTTTGTGAAGAAACATCCCTTTCAAACCTGCTGGTGGGGTTTAAGTTCAGAGTTTCAACCCCTCTGCCACCAGGACTTCCAGTATTTAACCTCTATAGCTTGTTGCCCACATTTTCCACATGTATGTTTGTGTGCATCACCCATAATAAATGTCTTTTTGTGTGTATTTTAGACGCACACTGCATATGTTTGTGAGGTGACCTCCACACTGTATCTGTGTTGGGTTTATTGATGGCGTCTTGGTTCCTCAAGACTTTGTTAACATGACTTTTTGGTTGCGCTGAGGAACACAAAATTCCTTGTTTTTTACAAGATCTGGTCATAGAAAACAGTTTGTTTTGAGTGAATTTTAAAATGAGACCTGTAAAGTGATTTTGATAAAATATCCTGATTTTAAGCTTAGATTCAGTGACGTTTCCCGACTGAACGCCAAACATAAGTAGTTTTCATGATCCTTTCTGGGTTTTTTTTTTTTTTTTTTGTAGCTGATAAATGGTGTAATTTCAGTAATTTTGTGAAGAAAACATCCCTTTCAAACCTGCTAGTTGGGCTTGAGTTCAGAGTTTCAACCCCTCTGCCACCAGGACTTCCAGTACTTAACCTTTATTGCTTGTTGACCACTTGTTACACATGTGTGTTTATTGGCATGACCTGTAATAAAGGTTATTTTATGTCTATTTTGGATCTGTGTCTGCAAACAGTTTACTTTGATGGACTTTTTCAAAATGAGACATGTAAACTGATTGTGATAAAATATCATGATTGTAAGCTTAGATTTGGTAAAGTTTCCTGATTGAACGCCAAAGATGAGTAGTTTTCATGATCCTTTGTTTTTCTTTGTTGTTGTTTTTTACAGTTTATAGCTGATAAATCGTGTAACTTTAGCAATTTTGTGAAGAAAACAACCCCTTTAACCTGCTAGTGGGGTCTGAGTTCAGACTTTCAACCTCTCTGCCACTGGGACTTCAAGTATTCAACCTTTATAGCTTGTAGCCCACTTGTTGCACATGTATGTTTATTGGTGTCAGCTAGAATAAACATCAATTTGTATCTGTAGCTGTGTCTGCAAACGGTTTACTGTGATGGAATTTTTAAAAAATGAGACATGCAAAGTAAAGTGATTTTGATAAAATACCCTGATTTTAAGCTTAGATCTGGTAAAGTTACCCAACTGAATGCTAAAGATGAGCAGTTTACATGATCCTCTCTGTTTTCTTTTTACAGTTTGTAGCTGATAAATGGTGTAGTTTTAGCGATTTTGTGAAGAAAACATCCCTTTCAAACCTGCTAGTGTGGTTTGGGTTTCGTCCACTAGTTGGACATGTATGTTTATCTGCATCACCTATAATAAACATCATTTTGTGTGGATTTTAGATGCATGCTGTATATGTTTGTGAGGTGACCTCCACATTGTGTCTGTGTTGGGTTAATTGATGCTGTCTTTCTCCCTGAAGGCGCTGTTGTGTAGTCGGGGGTCCGAGCTGCTCCGCTGTAGTGTCAAACTGCTCAGAGTAAAGATTTTTTTTTCAGAATGAATGCGTTTGTTGTGTGAGGAGTCGAGAGCACCACATCTGTGCGAGAGAGTGTGTCGCCACAGTGGCACTTATTTCCATGGTGACGGTGATGCAGGAAGGCCTATGAAAGCGTGCCTCCTGCAGACATTGTTGTGTGCTCTCATTACCGCCCTGTGTGAGTCCTCTCCAGCCAAGAGGAGGTCGGGGGGGAGCGACGCCACAATGTGGAGCTTGTGGGGGAAAAAGATGTATGAACGGGAGGATAAACGCAGCGAAAAGTGGAGCGAAGACGAGCTGAAAACACCGCTGTAGGGCTTCTGATGAGAGACACTCAACACCACCACAGAGACTCAGACTTATGCTGAGACATGAAGAAAATGTGACAATTTGGTGATTCAGATTAACTTTAAAGCTTCACAGTGTTGAAGTATTTTCCTTACAAAGGCAGAGAACTCTGGGGATTGGAAGACTGAAGCTGTATTAATTATTACAGTAATTGTACCCTAGGACTGCAACTCATGACTATTTTCATTTTAAACTATTCTGTCTGTTCCCTTGATCAATCAATTAGTTGTTTGGGCCCTAAAATGCCATAAAATGGAGAAAAATTTTGATTGGTATATATACATATATACACACATATATATATATATATTTTTTTTTTCTTCTTTTTTTTACTCTAATTAGCTTAGCAATATTAACTTTAGCCAAGGTACCTGACCAACTAGTTTAGCTAGTTGGAGTGCAATCACTTACTTCGGTTGATACATCTGTTTCATAGATAATGAAATATTTCTGTGATCAGCTACTATGATTTTTTTCAGTTTTAAATTTGATTTTTATCATTCCAAGAAACAGAGCAAATTTGTAAGCAAATTGTAATTAGCTTTAGCACAGGCTATCTCGCCAGCTACCTTTTCTAGCTTAAGTGCAATTACTGCAGTTTGGTGTATACTGGTTGTTTTTTATGAGAAATTTCTGTGCTGTTTTTGTGCTCAAATATTTAGATTTTGTAGCATCAAAACAATTTTTTTAATTCCAAGAAACTAAGCAAAGTGAATAAATTAGCTTAGCTTAGGCTAGCTTCAGTAGCTTGAGTATAATCAAGCTATCACTGCAATTTGGTTTATATCTCTGTTTAATAGTTCTTGCGAAATGCCTGTACTTATTCTATGCTCAAGTGAGTAAATTAGCATTAGTTAAGGCTATCTCATCAGATAGCTTTACTCACTTGAGTGTAACCACTGCAGTTTAGGTTTGGTCTGTTTTCCAAACCAAAAGTTAAACATTTATTGGTATAATCATTCCTGTGCTAACAAGTAAGAAAGTTGGATTCTTGTTTTAACTCGGCTTTGACCTAATTACTTCATTTTTCCCTTTTAAGGATGATAGTCGCCATATTATAATCTGGAACATTTGAGAATTTTGATATGGGCGTTGTTTTTTCTCATTATTTTTCCATGAAGCCAAAACGTTACAAAAGCCCTTCACAATGCCACTCAGCTGTATTTGTTAGTGTTTAGTCAGACGGTGACTTTGATCAGCGCTCACATAAGCTGAACTGCCATTTGTTTCACAATGCAGTGGGATAAAAACATAACTAAATCCTTCCTGTTATTAGTGCTCATCACACTGAAGTAAGAGGCTGAGAATGATGCCACTAAAAGCTGCATATTGTGTGAGTCATGTAAGGCTCCTGGAGATTATTAAATCCTAAATGCACGCAAACCGTTGCCTCCATTGTGGATCTGCTCTGCTTGAATACGTTTGTCCTCTTTAGCAGCTACACATGACTGCACTGTGTGGCTCAGAGGTTTCTGTCAGACTGTCACTGAACAAGGACAAACTTGAGTTTAAACCACGTTATCTATGATATGTGAAATGTCCCACTTCGCAATAACAAATTCAATACCAGAAAACAAATTAAAATGACTGTTTTTCAGTTTACATATTTTAAGGTGCAAACAGAGTGTAATGTTTTGAAAGACTGTGAAGTAATGACTGTAGTAGCTAATGCTAAGCCCAACTAATGTTATGAGCTATCGCTATGTTAGCCTAAACATGACAAAATTAGCCACCACATTGGTGTCAACAAGATAACATAGAAGTCTAAACAAGCTAAAGTTAGACATAATATTACCCTAAACAACACAACTTTAGACACTATGTAAGCTCAAGCAACATAATGTTAGCCACTTTGTTAGCCCAAGATAACGTTAGCCATCTGTGTGTGCATCGAAATGTTCCATGAAGACAATTCTTCCATCAGTATTTTGAGTTAAGAACAATATTTAGTTACTTAGCACTGCCAAAGACGATTGTGATTAATTTAAAGTAATACAAACACACCAGAGCTTTTTCCCCCAACTAAAGCAGAATGATAGCCATTCTACACAGCGTTGCGTTAGCACTGGAAATGGTCTGGCTTGCGTAAACAAGACATCATTAGCTTATACGGTAGCTTAAACAAGTTGTTTTAGTGACATCAATAAGTAATATTTATTGCTATGTTACAAAATTCCATTGACAAAGTTAATTTTAGCTGCTATGTTACCCTAAACGAGGTAAAATTAGCTGATCCATTAGCTGACACAAGCTAATGTTTGTTGCTGTATTACCCAAGACAACATAATGTTGGTCACCATGTTAATTCTAACATAATAATGTTAGCCACTACCTTAGCCCAGACAATATAATGTTAACTGCTATGTAGGGCTAAACAGGATATTAGCTGGTTTGTTGGCCTAAAAAATGAACACTAGCTGCTTCATTAGTATAAACAAGGTCATTTTTAACACTCTGTTAGACTAAACAAGATGCTGCGAGTCTCCATTTTACTCTAAACAAGATATTTTTAGTTGCTATGTTAGCCTAAACAAGAAAACGTTGGGTACCATTAGCGTAAGCAAGACATCTTTAGCTGATACTGTAGCCTAAACATGCTGATAATGTTTATTGCTGTGTTAGCATGAACAACATTATGTTAACTAATATTTTAGTTTAAAAAGATATCATTTGTAGTATGCTAGCCCAAATAACAATAATGTTAATCACAGCATTAGCCTAAATGAAATAATGTTATCCGTCATGCTAGCCCTAACAAACTAACTCTAGCCAACATGTTAATCTAAACAAGATAATGTTTGCTGCTTTGTTTGCATAAACTGTAGTGTAATATTTTTTGGGTAAGATGTGCTAAAAATAAGACATGATATAATTATGGCAAATGCTATTAGAGTAAAGACCAGAAGTAAAACATATGTATTCAAAACATAATGGTGTAAACTTAACGTATTAGAACTTTTAACATATATTTGAATAATATGCACGAAATCTATCACAAAATAATAAGGGTAAGATGTGGAGCAAAAAATCTGAACACATCTGGGCATGTTCTCTGTAAAAGATGACCTAATGATAACTTAATGTGCATGTCTTCTGTAAAGTGATCTGGGATTCAATTTCAATTCAATTCAATTCAATTCAATTTTATTTATATAGCGCCAATTACAGTCAAATTGTCTCGAGACGCTTTACAGAACCCATATGCCTGACCCCCAGAGCAAGCCAAAAGGTGACAGTGGCAAGGAAAACACCCTTTTAACAGGGAAAAAAACCATGAGCAGAACCCGGCTCTTTATGTGGGGGGACCCATCTGCCTGCTGGCCGGGCGGGTTGAGAGGGACAGAAGAGGTAGAAGGGGGGTTGGGGGAGTACGACAAGGACCATAAAACACACAAGTTGATACATGCATGATAAGACAGATGATACATGCAAAGTACAGTTAACATGGAAACTGATTATAGTTTACTGCTATGGTGTACGGCTCTGGCATTAAATATACTACATATATAGCTGGTGGTAAATTCAAAAATATGTAGATGAGCATATCAAGTATAGTAAGGGCAATGCAGAGTAGATTGGTGGAAATGGGCAGCTGGAAGTAGTGGGCTGGAGGAAGGTCAGCAGCAGCATCCCACAGATGGAGACTAGGCCAGTTGGTGGGACAGCAACCACAGATCTGAAGCATCAGCTCTGGGACCAGGGACACTCGGAGAAAGGACACAGGGAGAAACAGAGTGAGTGTAATGCAATAATGGTATATATAGTAAATACATAGGTAGTTAGAGAAGGGCTCAGTGCATCCAGAGAGGTCCCCCAGCAGCCTAGGCCTATAGCAGCATAACTAGGGGCAAACTAAAGGGACGTCAAGAGGGGAAGTCAGTTGTGCAAATGAAGACACCAGCTGACCCCCTCAGGGTCCCCCAGTCAGCCCTAACTATATGCTTTGGGATGAAATATATATAAAATACCTGACGTCATGATCTGACCAATAGATTGAGAAAAGTATAATGGTGTCAAAACTGTCACTCCTATCATACGCCCTATAGGCTTGGAAAAATGACCAACGCTCACAGCATAAAAGACGGTGCACAGCTCAGTATCTTCAGTTCTTCTTGGGGTTTTAAACATTGCTAAGAATTACTCCTGGATTTTTGGCGACAAATAAATCCTGCTGCCCTCCGAATACTGACTTCTCTTGGTGATTTTTTAAAGATCTGAACACGGTCAAGTCATAGACTCTGGCCTTGATTTGTAACTTATTTTACACTTCATCAAAACAAGACAATATATATTGCTATATTAGACTAAAAGAGCAATTATTAGCCATATTACCCTAAACAGAATACCATTTATACTTTGTGAACACCAACAGTAACAGTTTGAAACGCGAATATTGTGTTGAGGTTTTTAATGTAATTTGTTATTGTGCTTCTTTGCCGTTTTATAAAATTTGATAGTTTCAGTTCTGTCTTTTTATGAAATAGTTAAAGAAAAGCGTTCATGTCTCACTCTAGAAATTGTTCTTTTTGGCCTCACTATTGTGGAGCTGTTTAAAGTGGTAGATGGGAATTTCCAATTACCAGTCTTGGGGCTAAAGAGGTTAAGCCACTTGTTGATCCTGCTGCCTAGTTCACAGCTTTTGTTCTCTTAATCTATCAAAATACAGCTTAACTGTAGAGTGAAATGTAAAGCTGTGGAAACTTAATCCCATATATTACTGTTCAAAGAATGACTTCTGCTTCACTACATAAAATGTCAGGGCAAGAGACCAATGTTCTTTTAAAATGCTATTTTTGATTTGGTCGTCTGTCTTTTGTCATTGTTTTTGTTCATGAAACTAACCCTAAAAATCCAGAGATCTGGCAGGTGTCTATTCAGAAAACTGTAACAGATTTTTGACCCCAAATCCCAGAAAACTCATGATCTCAACTTCCTGCTATTTACCAGCCAAGCTGATATAGACCAGACTGCAAAGTTATAATCGCACACAGCATATCAGTCAGTGTTATAACTTTGCATCCGGACATTAGCTGACCTACTGTTTTTATTACAGCTTCCTTCATCCCCATAAGCGAACAGAACTTGTTTTTTAGCCTGTGTGCTTTCCTGAAAACATTGACCTTCAAATATACGACCTATAAATACTGACTCTGGAGACAATATGTTGATATTAAAGAAATAGGGACTGGTAGTCTCCATGGAGATAGTTATGTGAACACTCCTAACCCCTCGATACAAAACTGAAAGATTCACGCTGTTAGATAAGGAGACCTGGCAGAGGATCCTGACATTAAATCATCTTATTAAGGAGCCTCTTCCTCTAAATATGCCAACACATTTTTGTTTATAGATTCAAGACGCTGTGAATAGACTCCCAGTGTAGAAGGAGATGGCCCAGATATAGAATTATCTATGAGTGTGTTGCATATAGATGGACAAAATATGTGCAGTTAATGAGCTGGAGGCTGATAGGAGGTCATTGCCGTGACGAATAGTGCTGATGTGGGGATGTATGTAGGGCGACCTGATAAGTAGTGTCTGCTGTGATGCTGTATTGGAACATGTTGCATTTGTGTGTGTGTTTGGTTGCAAATGTTTGTGTTGGTAAACTTGTGACAGCTGTAATAGCAGCCTGGATTGTGAGAACCGGAAGCTTCTGTAATTTGTCAGAGTTCAAATTTTTCTGCTGCTGACTGTAAAATATGGATATATATATATGGTTTTTCTTTCTCCTTCTACTTTTTCTTCTGTGGAAGAAAATTGAAAACGGTCCAGCAAATTGATAGGAGGGGTTTTAATTGATTTTTTTTTTAGCCTTTAAGGAACTGTGTGGCCAGATTTCTGCACCCACATGAGTTTCCTTTGATTTCTATTCTCCAAGTCCCCTCACATGTGAAATGAGATGAACAGCAGAACTCAGTCGGATGATAGAATGTGAAGAGCTTCAATAAAAGTACAGTATATTACAGTACTGTGCAGAGCTTTAAGACACTATGGGTACACTGAGGACAATGAAGCAATAATCCCATTAACAGTTTTTATTCATGAATAAGACCAGACATGGACTTGTTTTAAACTGGTTTTAAACTTGATTTTAAACTGGTTTTGGATTTATTGCAGACTTGGTTCCAGACATGTTTTGACCTTCTGTTGTATTTAGTTTTGGATTACTTTGGAGTGGTTTCAAAATTTGCTTTAACCTGTTTTTGGACAAGCTCTCAGACTCGTTTTTGACTGGTTTAGACTGGTTTGACTTTTTGCGACCTTGTTGTAGAATGATTGCGGACTTAATTAAGTCTTGACTGTTTTTGAGCTGGTTTTAGTTTATGTTCAAACTTCCTTTTAGACTGATTGTTACACTTGGTTTATCCGTGTCTTGGACTGATTTTGAACTTTTTATAGATTTTGTTTTGAACTGGTTTTAGATTGGTATTGGACTTTGTTTTTGAGTGGTTTGGTCTCTGTTTTTAGGTCTCGGACTGGCTTGGGATTTGTTTTGAACTCTTTGGACTGTTTATTGCTCTTTGTCCTGGACTAATTTTGTTTAACTTTGTTTCATGCAGATTTTGGACTTTGGTTTTACACTTAGTTTTGGACTGGTTTCTATCTGGTTTTGGACTGGTATTTGCCTTGGGCTTACACTGGTTTTGAACTTGTTACAGACATTGTATTGGAAGAAATGTATCCAGAATGGGCCGATCAGTTCGTCAGTATCAATGAAAAACGGAGCATTCCAGGGCATCGAACCCCTCCTCATGCAGAAAGTTTCTGCAACACGTTCTGTTCAGGACTTATTTCATGACAGTGCAGTTTACTGGATTTTATTTAGAGGGAAGCAATGCTAATTATGCAGATACCAGTTAATCATCTTTACAGCTAATCTCCCCTAAGCCTTTGTTTAGGATTGGTTTTGGACTTATAGAACAGTTTTATACTTGAGTTTGAACTGGTTTTTGACTTGCTGTAGACTGGTTTTGGACTTGTTAGAGATTTTGTATTAGGCTAATTTTGGATTGGTAACAGCCTTTGCTTGGACTTGTTTTGAACTTGTAGACTAGTTTTAGACTTGGATTTGAACTGGTTTTAGACTTAGTTTTGGACTGGTATCGGCCTTTGGCTTGGACTTGTTTTGGACTTGTTGCACATTTTGTATTGTACTGGTTTTCAATCTGTCAAGATTAAACAAATATGGAGAATTTAGGGACATCTACGCATGCAGGAAGTTTTGGTTTCTGAGGGATGTTCTTTTCAGGACTTAACGCATGACAAGTGCAGTTTGCTGGATTTCATCTAGAGGGAAGCAATGCTAATCACACAGATACCAGTTAATCATCTTTACAGTTAATCTCCCCTGTTGGAGGCTGCAGGGATCCTCAAACCACCACAGCGTCTGAAAAGAGAAGAGTCAGGATGGATAGATGGATGTACGGTTGGACAGCTGGGTGAATGGACGGATGGATGGACAGATGGATGAATGGATGGGTGGATGGATGGACGGACGGACGGATGGATGGATGGATGGATGGATGGATGGATGGATGGATGGATGGATGGATGGATGGATGGATGGATGGATGAGACATGGGGAGGCAGGAGAGTTGGTGGTGGTGATGGAAGTAGAATAGATGGGTGGCGAAGCTGAGACAAGAGAGCGGGAGGCAGCGACACAGTGAGCAAGAAACAGATTATGATAAATGTCATTCTATTATTGCCTGAACAGAATTTAGGACAGCAGAGGGAGGGTGAGACGGAGAGAGATGGAGTGGCTGAAGCGAGAGGAGGTGTGTTGGAGGTTAGTAGAGCGGTAAGTCCAGAAGTGTGTCATGAACCACTACAACACACTGTGACACACTGGAGACTCTGCGAAGGTGCAGACAGGACTGTTGGTGTGTTGACGTCTCGGCAGGTCGACTGTCGCTGATACACAAAGGATTGTCACATTGCTTACATACCACAGCTGAAACTATTTTTCTCTGTTTTTATGGTGACCCACTATTTATTTTTTTCTGCAAAATCAGGTTATAAAACATGGGGGCAGGACAAGAGAATTACATGTTGTCAGTAATCAATGTTTCCATGCTGTGACTCAGTGGACGTCACTGTTGTTGCTTCGTTCTCCGAGTGCTGAGAATAATCGTTGGGAAATATCATACAACAGAGACAATCAGGACTTTCACACCGTGTTGGCTTATATGTTGTTTGTAGGTTTGTCGGTTGTAAACATGCAGAATTTTAAGACCACATACAATTTAAATGGGTGAGTTAGATACAAATTCACCTCCAGTGCAGTTGTTCTGGATGCAGAAATTAGCTATAGAGACCAAAACTGTTATTTGTACCAGGATGTAAAGGTGTTCATTTTAGTATGTGGTTGGTTGTCTTGGACTGGTTTCTGTCTGGTTTGGAGCAGTATTGACCTTTAACTTAGACTAGTATTTGTGTTTGCCTTTGACTTGTTTTGGACTGGTATTAATCTTTGTTTTAGACTTGTTTACCAGTTTTAGTATTGGAATTTATTTTGGACTGGTTTCTGCCTGGTTTCGCACTGGTGTTGTTTGTTTTGGTTTTGGGTTGCAGTTTTAGACTTGGGTTTGACTTGATTTTGGACTTGCTTTAGACTGGTTTTGGATTTGTTGTGGACTTTGTATTGGACCGGTATTAGTCTTCATTTTGGATTGTTTTGGTCTAGTATTTGATTTTGTCTTGGACTGGTTTTGGACTTGTAGATGGATTTTAGACTTGTGTTTGATCTGGTTTTAGAATTTGTTCTGAACTGGTTTTGGACTGGTTCATGTCTGCCTTTGACCTGATATTAGTTGTCATTTTCTACTAATTTTGAACTTTTAGATTAGACTGTCAGTCTTGAACTGGTTATGGACTTTGTTTGAGAATGGTTTTGGACTTGTCGTAGAGTTTGCATTTGGCTAGTTTTGGGCTGGTATTAGCCTTTGTTTTGAACTGGTTTTAGACTTTGTTTGGGACTGGTTTCTGTCTGGCTTTAGACTGGTATTGGTTTTTGTTAAGACATGATTTTGGACTTGGCTTTTTGACTTGTTGCAGACTTATGTTGGACTGGTTTTGCACATGTTTTAGACTGGTTTTGGACATTGTTTTGAATTAGTTTTGGACTTTGTTTTGAACTAGTTTAGATTTCGTGTTATCACATTGTCTCAATCTGTCAATTATTTTTTGAATTCACTGATTAATTGTGTACCTATAAAATATCAGAAAATGGTCGACAATGAATTGAAAAATAGTTGCTGCTATAAGAAAAGGAAAAATCTGAATCTAAATAAAAAACTAGTTTGACGGAAGATGTGTTGCTGCAGGTCCCTCTGCAGACATGTAACGTAACCTAGATAGAGATCAGAGATGCAAATTTGAGTAAAAAGGGGAAGTATGGCACAGGGTGTGTGATGATTGGAACAAAGACTCCAGGAGATAAAAATAGAGAATGAAAATAAGAGCAGAGGAAGACGGTGGCAATATCCAGCTGTGAGCTCCTCACCTTGCTCCCAGCATGTGCTAACAGCAGGACGGAGTGTGTGTGTGTGTGTGTGTGTGTGTGTGTGTGTGTGTGTGTGTGTGTGTGTGTGTGTGTGTGTGTACCTGGCTATAAACTGGGATATGGAAGCAGTGAAAAAACAGCCAGGGGTTGCAGGTGGATGCTGGGTGAGTCGATGCTACGCTAACACACATATACTAATACTACTGTTCGTTTGCTGTCCTTGGGGGGGAAAAAAAAAAAAATTACATAATATAATCTCCTTATGTAACAAATCGAAGCCACTACACATAGAAATGTATATGCAGACACACACACAGACACACAATTACAAAGACAAATACACATGAGAGACAAACGCAGGGTACAAGGTCACAAAAAGCAGAGATAAACATACACACTGAGGGGGACGTTAACAATAAACAGCTGCTGCTAATGTGCAGCACTCTAAACATTGGCATTATTCATTTATATCATTTATACAACAATCAGCAGGCCTGCGCGCACACACACACACACACAAACACACACACGCACACACACACACACACACACACACACACACACACACACACACACACACACACACACACACACACACACACATTGTGACCCCAGCAGCCCACCGGATGTCTGTGTGTGTTTGTGTTGCTTTGCAGAGCAACATGGGAACATGGTTTGGTTGCTCTAATTCCCACACACACACTCACAGACACTGCAAGTTAATTAATGACAACGATTGGAACTCGACAGCTCTCGCTCAGGTTTCTGGAGAAGAGTTTCCTCGAGAGGAAGCTTCAGAAAGGGTCATATTGACAGTATTTACCTCCTCTGGGAGCATCTTGTCCTCTGTGTGGAGGACAGTCCTGGATGCTGAGGAGCTTCAGCCGATGCACCATCAGTCCTTGAAGATCTTTGATTGTGCGGCTGTCTGCAAACACACCGTAAAGAAAACATTCTATAATGAAAGCAGTGAAAATCTGGCTGCAAGGGCACCAGAAAAACATGTTTTAAAAAACTGCGTGGAAAACAGGACTATTGAAAAAATGAAAATAACAGCAAATCTAATATGTAAAATAATTGTACACAGAATAAAACATCATGAAGTAGAACAGGATAGTATATTTGCAACGAAAGTGTCAATCTTTTCGTACATGATAAATGAAATACAAAGTGCATCTAAAATGAATTAACAATTTGTAGGTACTCGTTTTCAGTGTTTCACAGAGTTCAGTTCTCTTATGACTCAAAAATATGTTTTTTTCCTGTTTATTAAATAAAAAAGTATAACTTTAATGTCAACTGCTGTACAATAACATATTACCATATGTAAAAATACAGATTGTTGATGTTATTTAGAGTTTTTAAGGGTTAAAAACTCTAAATAACAGTATAAATCCGTAAAAGTATTAGTATTGTAAATTCTTATACTCTTGGATTTTACTACTTAACTGTAATTTAACAAAACAGAAAATGTCTGTAAACAGTAAAATTGTTCAAAAACTGTGCAATCCCTCCAGTACTGTATCTTGCACTAGTATTTGCTCTCATATTTTGACTTTAAAAAGCTTCTAGTATTTAGTACAGTGCCATTAATGGAGCCTAGAAAAACTATACAGCAATTTCTAAATATAAATATATAAGTAAACTACCGGAATTGTTTATATGGCCACCGAATAACTGTGAATAATATAATAAATATAAAGAATTAATCATGCCAGAATGATTGAGGTGACTTTGCAGAGGAGTTCATCTGCATAGAAAATAAACTACTTATGATCTATGAACAAAACAAAAACATTTTCTTCTTGGGTTTTCGGAAAAAAAATTACATTTGGTCATTAGTTTCAGCCTTATCAGACGCCAAACATGGGAATCATTGACTGTTCTGGTGTTCATGTTTAACTGGTTACTATTTAGGGTTTTGAAGTTCAAGCATAACAAGGATATTTGTGGTGAGAGATTAAAGGAAAATACATGAATTTCTAAAAAATAGAGTAACGCAGACTGATCACGTGTATCATTCTGAGGAGTAAAACTGAATTTGAAGCGGAACAACCTCCACAGGCTCTTTTAAAGCTGCTAAACTTCCCCAGATTGAACCAGAAACAGCTGCACAGCTGTGAGGCCAAACTGAACAACCTTGAGCTGTTGGGATCAGAGACACCTGGTAGAATTTAGAAACAATAAATCTGTGGCCTCCACCACCAGGACAGAGTGAGATGAAAAGTGTGACAAACAATTACATTTTAAAGTTCACCTTGTCAAAAGTGTATATTAGAGAGTAAATGACAGCCTCACTAAGCTGCATTTATTTAATTTAATTTAATGAAACAGGGAAAATCTGTAACAATTACTGTTAAAAATAAATATATTTTTAAAAATACTAAATATACATATTTTTTTCTAATAATAGCAGATGTCTCTAAAATTGTTTATTTTTTTGCTGACTGAAATACAGTTTTTGAGAAAAAAAAGTGTAATTTATGGCGACGTAAAAGAATGAATCACTGTTTGTAAAACTGTCATTTTTACAGTGCATTAGTACCACAATGTCGGAAAATATATATGCCATTTTTAAAATACAGGAAAATATCAATAAAATTACAGACATAGACAATGAAATTACATGTCTAATATAAAATTTCATTAAAGATGCCTTTATTATTGCACTTATAATAATAATGTAGTATAATACACATGGCTTTACATTTCTTTAAAGGTAAATTAATAGTTTTATAGGTAGAAATACATTTTTAACATTAAAGATATGTTAAATGAGCAAGATTTTAATTCATGTGTAAAAACTCATTCTACACTTTATATTATTGAAAATTAACAGAAATTCTTTGCAATCTGAAAATGAATCTCTCGTTTTACAACAGTATTTAGATTTTTTAAATAATATTTTAATACTGTCATTTTTATGCAGCATAAAGCCTGATTATTTGTTTTCTAACATTATTCAACCCTATTTATCGATAATTTAATTATTTTTAGACATGTAAATATCCCTCACTAAACATTAAAAAGCCAAAATAGGAATATAAATGTAGAATTGGGATTAGAAACTGTATTTTGAGTATGGACACTTTTTATGAGATGGTTATTTTCCTCTTCTTTGGTGCCAAGATGCCTGAATATCACCATATGTTGTGTATTTTTACAGTTTTTTGTTTACAGCGCAGTCTTTATTGAGCACGTCACCTTCTTCAAATGCTGTCAGGTTGTGTTTTAATAAAATTGTGGTCCTCCAAGGTGGAAAAGGGTTAAATATTTTCCACGTTTACACTCAAAATGACACCTGAAAGTGACCTGCCTTCGTACTTACATGTCGTATTTGTGTTTTCAGAGTAAAACGGTGTTTCTTGGTTTCCTCCTGAGGCCTTCATCCGTCTTGTTATGTTGTTTATCAGTCCAGCTGCTCTACTGTTTCTCTTCAGCTATCTCAAGGCCGCTTCCTCCTATTTTTGGTTGTTTTTTTTGTTTTTTTTTTTACTCCACTCCTCAGCCTCTCCTGCCTCTATTTACAGCTTGTTTAGCTTCATCTTAGTTTTACTGTTAATATTAAAAACGTGAGAAATTGTCCCCTCTGCACCGTTTGTTTAACGTTATGATGTAGATTTTATGAAATGCTGTCATTTATTGTAAGCTTTGCTCACTTCGTACATAATTTCTATACATCTGCCTCACTTCACTGGAACAATCTGATCTCCAAGCAGCAGTTTCTGGTTGTTATTTTCAGCTTCTTCCACATTTTTACTCACTGTGAGCCCATTTTGCAATGTAATATAAAGTCCTGCACCTTCTTTATGGTTATGTTTCTTCAGTCAGTCCGGATTAAGTTCAATGGTCTGATTTCCCACACTATAAACTGCAGCTTGTTTAATATTGCTATTATACGGAAACCTAACTTTATTTGCAACTGTATTTTCACTGATTTTCTCAGTTCTCTCTGTTTTGGTCTGTTTTTTGGTCAAAATGAGACATTCAAGACATCAAATTTAACTCTCTGAACTGCAGGCAGCAGTTTCTGGTTATTGTTTTCAGTTTCTTTCACATATTTACTCACTGTGGGCTCATTTTTCACTGCAATATGAAGTGCTGCACCTCCCTTATGGCTGTATTTCTTCAGTCAGGCAAGATTAAGTTTCATGGTCTGATTGCAGCTTGTTCACTATTACTATTTTACACAAACTGGACTTTATCTGCATCTGTATTTTCACTGATTTCCTCTGTTTTGTATCGGTGAGTGTTTCTTTGTTTTGGTCTGTTTGTTGGACAAAATGAGACATTCAAGACGTCACATTTAACTCCCAAACTCCAAGCAGCAGTTTCTGGTTGTTTTTTTCTGTTCCTGTCACATTTTTTTTTTCACTGTGGGCTCATTTTTCACTGTAATGTAAAATCCTGCACCTTTATGGAAACAGGACAACCATGACTAGAAGCAGAGAGAACTCATAAATGTCTTCTGTGCAGTGTGACACAGTTAGAATGCCATAAATCATAAAAACTAAATGAATGCTAAATTTTTTTTTTTTACTTATTTTACAAAAATTGAAAAAACCTGGAATCAGCATGTCGAACGTTTTCCCAACTGCCCACAAGTGTAACTAATACTTGAAAAAAAATAAAGGCTCTACATACTATAGATATTTATCTACTTTATATTTTGGATTTGTTTCCATGCTTTTCACCTTTCTGTTTTTTGTAAACAGCCTGTAGTGTCCGTAAATGTTGGTCACAGCTGAGTTACTTTTAGCTTCTTGGGTACGACAAGAGGTGCAGTTTTTTTTTTTTTTTTTTTTTACAGAATCTGGTTATTCTAGTCCTAAACCTATATTATTGGTGAATTTTGAAATGTACACTTAAGTGATTTGGATTAGATTTGACACAGAAGAGCAAGTCCAATTCCACCACAGCTAAAGGAAAGTTGATAATTCATAGATTCTTTCAGTTTTTTACAATTTCTCACTGATAAATAGTTTATTTTGGCAATTTTTTTCAGATATAATGCACCTTTCAAGTCTGCTGGTGGGTTTTCGTGGTTGCGAGGGTCAAACCTTCACATACTTGTTTCACTTGACAGACAGAACTGAAGCTGTTCACAGCCTTTTCACAAACATGACACTCTTCTCTGTGCACATTCAGTCCTGAAGCTGCATCACACTGTGTACTGAGTGCAGCTGGCTCCGTGTTTGACCTTGTGCTGTTATTTTTTTTCAAAGCAACATAAATCCCTGAGCTGTTTGTGCCGCGCTGAACCGCACATCGCACGACTGTAATGATTGGCAAAGCTGTGCAGTGTTTAGATCTATAGACAGGATTAGTTATTAATATTTGCTCTAATGTATAGATGGACAAAAAGCTCGCTGACACCGACACCAGGGGAGGATTCCAGCTCTTCTGTTGACATCTGATGCTTCATTTCAACAGATATCTGACCAGTTTAATACCAACACATGCAGGACTGACAGAGCTGAATAACAGACACTTGTGTTGAGACATGAACAGGGCAGGGTTTCAAAGCTCAGGGGAATATTTTATCAGATGTGTGTATTTTTATGTGAAACGCACCCACAGCTGCACGTAGCCATGACGTCCTCGACTCTGGGAACCCTGGAAAGATGACATAATGAGGTCACGGAGCTGATGTGGTGATTTCACTGTTTTTTTTCTTTTTTTTTTCTTGCTGCTTTTAGTGCTGGTTTGTTTTGCACAAAATGCACATGTTTGGTTGCGGAAATCCTCTCAGGCTCTGGTGTTCACACAGGAAATGGGTGTGACGCTGGGTTGCACGGCTGAAACGCACGCTCGAGTTTGTAGTTGCACATTCACAAATGCAGCGGCTGGAATCATATTTAACCATCTGAACCCCGAATACTTGCTGAGTGTTTACAAGCTCCTTCTTTATTCACGGTGGACTCATTTTTCACTGCAATATAAAGTCACACATCACACATGATTAGTTCAAGGTTTGTTGAAAATCCAACTATTTTTTTCAGTTTTTGCAGCTGAGATATTATGTAATTTAGGGATTTTTTTTAAAAAATTACTGCACATCTTTTAAATCTGCCATCAGGATTTTGAATTCAGAGGGTTAAGTTGTTTCGATGCTCTGTGCAAACAATACCTACAGTTCAGCTGAAAACTTTAAAAAATTTTTTATAATGTGACTGTTGGTCAAAGCCAAGTCACTATCGGTTTCACGGCTGTACTGTAATACAGATTTGTGGGTTTTTTTGTTTTTGCTTTTTACAGAATCTGGTTACTGTGAAAAGTGCATTTTGGGCAATTTTGTAAATGAGCAACTAGAATAAAGTCATTTTGGTGAAATATCACAATTTTCAGCTTAGATTTAATTTTCCAGACAGAACTGCACATCACATGATTAGTTCAAGTATTGCTCAAAAGTTGAAACTTTTTTTTCTATTTTTATAGTTTCTGGCTGATAAACAGTGTCATTTTTTGAATTTTTTAAAATCATCACATACTTTTCAAATCCATTGTTTGCATCCTTATCTCCTCTCTGCTCTGTGTAAACACTGCCTGAAGATCAGCTGAAAAGTCTCTGAATTTTTTCCCCTCAACTGTTGGTCACACCTGAGTCACTAATGGCTTCTCAGTTGCACCAAAAAATGCATAATTTTTTGCTTTTTACAGAATCTGGTTACTGTGAAAAGTACATTTTTGGCAACTGTAAAAATAAGGCAAGTAGAATAAAGTGATCTGGATAAAATTGTGTGTATTTGCTGATGGAGCAGGATGTCACAGATGAGTATGATCAACAGAAAATTTAATTTCTTTCTGTTTTCTGCTTTCTAACCCTAGCCCTTTAAATAAATGGTGCATTTTTGGCGATTTTACAAACATAACATGCCTTACAAACCTGCTTGGCTTTGGTGTTCAGCGAGTGGAGCTTTTTCAATACTTGTTCCCTATCTGCTCTGGGTAAACAGCTCATTTTAGCCAAAAAAGTTTCAGAATTCTTGTGAGATGACTATTGGTCACAGCTCAGTCACTAATGGCTTCTCCGCTCTGCCAAGAAGTAGAGAATTTATTTATTTTTTTACAGAATCTGGTTTGTATAAAATGTGTGTATAGAGTGTGTTTTTGGTGATTTTTTAAAAATGAGACATGCACAATAAAGGGATTTTGATGACGTATCACAATATTAAGCTTAGATTTGGTTAATTTTCTAGCCAGAACCAGATGTGACATATGATTAATTAAAGTATTTTTGAAAAGTTGAAACAATTTTTTCTACATCTGCTGATATATGGTGTGATTTAGGGATTTTAAAAAAAATTACCACACACCTTTTATATTCGCCAGAAGGATTTTGAGTTCAGAGGGTTAAGTTGTTTCCATACTTGTCTCCTCTCTGCTCTGGATAAACACAGCTCGTTTTAACCAAAAAAGTCTCTGAATCCTTGTCAAATGACTGCTGGTCATAGCTCAGTCACTAATAGCATCTCGGCTGTGCCAAGGAGTGAAGAATTTTTTATCTTTTACAGAATCGGCTTCCTGTTAAGGCATTTTGAAATGAGACATGTAGAATAAAGTGATTTTGTGATGAAATGTCACAAGCTCTGGTTGAGTTTACCGACATCATGTGCATCACCGATCAGTAGGAATGTCGGAAAGCTGAGAGTCCAGTGATTCTTTGTGTTTCTGCAGTTACTGGCACTGATAAAAGCTGTTGTTTGTGTGATTCTTTGAATGATAACATGATTTTCAAACCTGCTATCAGGTTATGGGGTTCTGAGGGTGAAGACAGGAGTGCAATAACGCAAGCAGACAGCGTGTAAGTGTGTGTTTGTGTGTTCTTGTGCAGCCCGGTTGCTGCTCTGGCACGTCTCAGTGACTACGTTGGTTTTCGGGGGTCGTTGCATAACTGCTGTCTCGGCCGGAGCAGCTTGTCTGACATTTGACTGTCTGCTGGAGACATTTCTGCTGCTTTAGGAGTTTCCTCCAGCATGCACACACACACACACACACACACACACACACACACACACACACACACACACACACACACACACACACACACACACACACACACACACACAAACTGCCTCGCATCACATTCATCATCCATGACCCACATGTGCACACATATTGTTTAGATTTATTATGCACCAGGATAAACCACCTGAGATGTACTATCTTGGTTTAATAGCTTTTATGGCTCAATTATTCAAAGTGAGCTCCTCCTCCTCCTCATCCTACTCCTCCTCCTCCTCGTCTTCATTCTTCTCCCTCCAGTGTTTCTCTGAAAGATTCATCAAGCCACTTACTAAACATCTCCTTTCCAGAGAAGCCTACCCTCCCTCTGCTCCTTCGTCTGTATTTTCATGCCTCCTTCCCACAGTTAAATCAGCAGCTCAGCTCTCAGACTGCTTCTGTTTTTTCACTGCGAGCTGATTGTGTTTTTAAGATACCTGCCTGACCTTTTCCTCATCTTCCTCTCCTTCCAGTAATTTATTTTTTCCCCCTATAAGGCTCGACTTGACTTTTCTTTCCCTCCTCCTCGTCTTTTATTTCTCTCGTCTCGATCTGAGCTCCAGCTTAATCTCTCTCCGTCTCTCCATATATATATATGTGTGTGTGTGTGTGTATATATATATATATATACACACACACACACAATATTTGTTGAAAAAATCATTTGCCATTTTTCAATCCTGAATGTGCAAAAAATTCTCCTTCATATAACCACAAATATAAGTAGAATTACTATATTTTTTGCTGCTTTAAACAGTTTTTTTATTGTTAGATTTTGTGAATATTTGTGAAAATACAGATTTTTAATTTTGGCTTTATGTATACTTTTAGCCTTTGTTTAACAGTCAACATAATAGTTTTTTTTCTGTGATTTTACTGTAAATTAATTTAACAAAACAGGGAAAACCTGTAAAATAACAGTTAAAAATATATTTATCATTTTTTGATCCTTAATACACACAATGGTCCTTTCATATAATGACAAATCTGTAAAATAACTAGATTTTTGTTGCTTTAAACACAGTAAATAAAAAATAAAAAAGTGAATTTAACGGCCAGACTCTGTAAAAGAATATATTACTATTGTGAAAATATAGATTTTTCATATGGACATTTATAGTTTTAGCTTGTTTTTTGCAGTTAAAATGTGAATGAATTTTTTTAAAAGTTTTACTAAGTATTATCTGTTATTTCACAAAATAGAGAAAATCTCTAAAATAATGGTTCAAAAGTTTATTTACCATTTTTCAGTGCTTTACCTCCTAAGACCCATGCTTTGGTTGGGCTTGCATTTTAGACTTCTTCTAGTTATTTGGAATAAGGAATAACCAATAAATACAATAATCGGATAATATCTAATATCTGAGCATTATATTTATTATTATTATTATTATTATTATTATTATTATTATTATTATTATTATTATTATTATTATTATTATTATTATGAACAGTTTGCTCTTTTTGAAAAACAAAATTATGGCTACTATACATATTTTTTCTGTCAAATAATGGCAAATATCTGTACAATCATTACATTTTTGTTTGATTTGAATACATTAAAATAGTGTAATTTTATAGTCAAATCTTGTAAAACAATGAATTGGCATTTCTAAAAATACTGATCTTAGTTTTTTTTTCACAGTTAACATGTAAATTAATATTTTTTTCCTGTGATTTTACTAGTTGTTATTATCTGTAATAAAAAAGGGGAATTTGCAAACTATCAGTTTAAAAAATGTTTTTTTCAATCCTTAATATACCTAATTTTTCTTTCAAACTATGATAAGTATCTGTAAAGTTTATGTATTTATGCCCATTTAAACACAGTTAAAATATATAGTGTAATTTTACAGCCCAATTGTTTGTGCATGTGGATATCTATCAGACATTATCTACAATTTAACAACCCTGAGGAAATCTGGGGGAAATAGCAGCAAATCAATCAAAATAACACAGCTGACAACCCTCATTTTTTACAGTGTGTGCATGCATGTGCACGTTTTCAGCTCTCAGCCAGCTGTGAGGCCCACCACAGAAGCTTTAAGCTGTTACATAACAAATGTCCTCTTGACTTGAAAGTGTGTCATTGCTTTGGATAAGGGCCCCTTGTGGCCATCGCTTAAAGACCTTCCAGGCCTCTCTTGTTGGCACTATGCTGCCTTATTATGCTGCCTGGAGGAAGAGGAGGGAAGGGTCGCGATGAAGAGCAGAAAGTAGAGAATGAATAGGAGGGAAGATGGAGAGGATGAAACGACAAGAAGCAGTAGAAATGAGGGTCAAACGGTGTGGGATTCAGGAGAAACTGAAGGAGTGCAGATGAAGCTGGGTGGAAAGAGACGGCAGATTTAGAGGTGAAGCTGGCGAGTTGTCTAGACATGAAGGAGAGGCCGTGTTGCTTTCTGTCTGGCTGCTTCAGTTTGTCCTCTGGTGCCACAACAGTTTAATTTATGTGCCGAGTGTTGCAGAAGGCAGTGGGCATTAGCGGCTGTAAGAGGGACGGCAAGTGTGTCGGCACCTGTAATGTAAATGTGATGGCGGTTCAACATGTTTGTTGCTCTCATGTTCATCAGTCTAACAGAGGAAAGTGCAGTCAGTAACCTCATCCAAGCATCACAGTATTAACTGTCTGAACACCCAACCTTGCTGGCCAATTTGAGAAGCTCATTGTTTTTTAAAAAATCGTTATAATTACACCTTTCATCTGAGACAGCAACCGTTAAAACAATGAAAAATGGCTGGATTTTCATATTTGTGGTGCTTCTTGAAATAATTATGTTGCTTTATCAGGCACATTAATGAAGTTTGCACTCAAAATCAAATTATTCTACATTTCTATAACTGTATCCACATTATTAGCTTAAAGAAGACATTAGCCACTATTTTTGCCTGAACGGCATGCTGTAACATTAGCTGTCACATTAACTAAAACGAGATGCTAAGCCAACACATTATTCTAAACAAGACAACAGTAGGTGTTACATCAAATTGAACAACTGCAGCCACTACATTAGCCTAGAGAAGATAACTCTAGCCGCAACATTAGCCTAAATGTCATCATCTGACCTATTAGATTAGTCTAAACAGCATAATTTTAGCTATTTATTTTCCTAAGAATCAGCATGTACAGCATTCTTGTCCAAAGGTGTTACGAGTACTGGAAAACTACTATTAACTGTACATTTTTGACTTGTTTCCATACTCGTCTCCAAACAGCCAAAATGTTCACACATTGTGAACACTTGCCCGGGCATTGTTACAAACACATTATTTACAGATGACTTGATGGTTGGGTCACTGCAGAGACTTGAAGCTTTGTCTGAGGCCTGCTGTTGTGATTGACACCGTTGGTTGCATCAAGCGACACATAATACCACACACTGTAGGAATCAGAGTTATGACACCTTCTACCGAATGACTCACGCAAATGTAATCAGTGCACTGAAATATCTGCACACTCTCTCCTCCACCCACAGACACGGATGTACACGCTGCCGGTCACGGATATCAATTAATCATTCTGCTTTTTGCACGACTCCCTCAAAGTGTTAAGTGATTTTTATCGTCTTTCGGCTGCTTCACGCTGACTTCATTTCTGTTCTCAGAACACTGTGTCCATCTCGTGTTTCAATAAGTTCCCTCAGTTCACTGTGTCTGTGAGAAATTGACCAAAAAGAGATGGTAATTCACTGTGAAGCTGTGTGCAGCCGAGAGGAGCTGCAGGTCCCTTTGTATGTTCATCAATACGAGCACCTTTAATGTACGTTTGGTCATTTTGACTGGACGCAACTAATAACGTTAACTGTGACTGCATCGGTCGTGATTATGTTCACGTTGACTCACTGACATGACATTACAGGGATGTTTCAGTGATACTGAGCAGAGATGTCAGCATAGGTCCCACCATTATGTAAATTATCGTGTCATGGTTCTTGATAATAAATTCAACACTAAAAATTGTTTTAAAAAGTCAATCAAGCTGTCAAATCTTTCATTCAAGCTACACCTAGCATTTCAAGCAGCACTTAGTTCGATATGAGCTATTGTTACATTAGTGTATACAAAAAAACTGCATTCTACATTATTATAAACAAAACAATTTAGCTGCTATATCAGTCTAAGCATAACACTGACCATAAACCAGATAATGTTAGCAGCTCTGCTAATCTGAACAAATTGTAGCCTAAGCATCATAAGTTAGCTACTATGTTAACATCAACAAGCTAACATTTGCCACTACATTGGCCTCCGTAAGATGATATTAGTTAAAAACAGAATGTTAGTTGCTTTGTTAAACTACACAAGATATTGTTAGCTGTTATTTTAGCCTAAACACCATATAATCAGCCTTATCACCATAATTGTTAGCACCTTTGTTAACCTAAACACAATGTTAGGATAAGCACGATAGTAGATGCTACGTTGACCTAAGCATAATAACTTTACCCACTACGCTTGCCTATGCTAGATCCAGAGGTGGGTAGAGTATCCAAAAATTGTACCCAAGTAAGAGTAACATTACTTCAAAATAATGTCACTCAAGTAGAAGTAAAAAGTAGTCACCCAAAAAATTACTCAAGTAAGAGTAAAAAGTTTTTGGTGAAAAGACTACTCAAGTATTGAGTAACTGTTTGATTGTAATGTCTGATTTATTTTTAAAAAATGATGTGATCAAACAGACAAAAATGTAATGTGCAAATTCTGGTATTTCCAAATAATAAAATTAAAAATAGCAAAAATAAATAACATTTTTACAAAATGATAAGTTAAGGAACAAGAAACACAAATTTCCAAATCTTTTTTTTTTCCACAACATAAAGCTTTTGAAACAAATACCTGTAGTTAGGTAATGTTTTTATGTTTGAACAGTGTAAACTAATTCCAGTGACAAGATATACTGTTTACTGCATTTCACTTCCCTCCAAATGGCATAGGCTCAGTAGGTAGAAAATAACAATACAACTCGGGCTGGACTCGAATATCCTTATATTCAGTGGTTGCGTCCAAATCACGTGGACCTAGACATTTGCTTAAACAGAATGGTAGCAACAATATTAACTGAAACAAGATGCTAGTCAATAAATTTGCCTAAAAAACACAATTTTAGCCACTATGTTATTCTAAACAAGACAGCTGTAGCCACTATATTAGCCTAAACAAGAAAACATTAGCAACTATAGTAGCTTAAGCCATTGTTTTAGCCTAAACTGCATGTTCTAAGCTATTAGCTAGCTGTAGCATTAGCTGCCTAAATTTCATATTAGTTGCTACGTTAAGCTAAACAAAATAATGTTAGCTGCAACATTAGCCTAAATATCATAATTGTACTTGCTGTGTTAACCTAAAAAAATACTAGTAGCTATTACATTTGTCCAAATAACATAATGTTAGCTGCTTTGTTATCATAAGCAGAACATTAGCTGTTACATTTGCCTAAACATCATAACATTAGCTGCTACATTACCCTAACAAGTCAACATTAGCCACTGTATTACACAAAACAAGCTAATGTTGCCTTTGTGAATGCTGCGTCTTTAGCATTGCTATAGCAGATGCTTCCGAAGATGTTCACAAACAATAACAGTAACATTTCAATGTGTAAAATTGTATATTTTGCATTATATTGTATTTTTGATTTTTATTTATCATTGACTGAAATGTTAAATACCTCCATACACAACTGTTGCTGTATTTTTTCAACGGCAGAATTAATAGACAGCACAGAGCAACTATTAATGATATTATGAAAAACTATGTGGGGGAAAATAGTCTTTTCTATTTCTCCTAACTTCATATGACCCATAACAAATTTGTTTTTCTTCTAACAGTATTTTTTCAAAACTTTCTTTTCCTATATTTTACAGACTACAGGCTACATTCTTAAAGAGGGACTGATTTGTAAAACATTTTTTCAACTAAAGTCCTTAGAGAGCACCGCATGTATAATGTGAACCAAATCTATAATGCTGGCAAATGTGTAATGTATGTTACAATTTTAAGAGCTCAGCATCAGGTTCGTTCTCCTATTCAAAGAGCTCTTCTATCTTAATTTGAACCGAAGGTGTTGCAGGCATCCTCTGATTGGATGAATTTTGCTGGATGAAGGTCTGAGGAGCTGAACGTTGTGTTCAGATCAAGTGTGCAGGTTTTTTAATCCATCAGTTGCATATGGATCCCTGATTAAAAGTAAAGTGTGTCTGACTTTGTGCTATTAGTACTGCTTGTTCCGAACCCTGAATGCGTGTGTCGGCAGTTGTGGCTCGTCCTTTGCCGTGGATTAGCGACTGTAAGACTGTGGATGCAAGCGGCAGCACGCTAATCTATTATGGTAATCTACCGCCAGTGTGCCGGGGGATCATTAGCCAGATCATAGGATCAGATCGGAGCTGGATTTATGCAACTGCCAGGTGTTGCTCAGCTGTGTGTGTGTGTCACAGAGGTTTATATACAAGGTTAACAAGCTGGTCAATGGATGGAAACAGTGAGCCGGGCGCGGGCATTGATGAATGGTAGCGCATGTGCAGTATTTGAGTGTTTTAAATGGATTTTCACATTATCGTCCCAGTTTATCCAGCAGAGTCTGCTGCAGCTGGTGAAGGTCACGGTGACGGAAACGGGCCTCATGTTTGCTTCACTGGTTTGTAAAATTGCAAGGTTGAATGCATCCCATTACTCCCACCCCTTCACCTCCATCTTTATTTGGTTTATACGGAGTTATAAAGTCATAACCTGCAGGATATACGAGAAGTAGTGAAATGAAAAGAGCATAAATGTTTCGACAAAAATTGTAATATCAGTATTACTGTTCATAGTCACAAATTTGTAGGACCACAATCCACTGTTACAGCCGAAATTATTTTAGTTTGTATTGTTGTAAAGTTGTGTTTTATTAACCCGTGGAGCTACAAGCAGCTTTTGGACACTTTGTTTTCTCACTGTAGGATCATTTTTCCACAGCATAACCATGAATAGAACAAGAGAGACCTCAGAAATGTCTTTTGTGCTATATGACACAGCATGAACGGTATAAATCATTTAAAAAATATATTTTTTTATATGTTTTACAAAAATTGAAAACATCTGGAATCACCTTGTCCAACATTTTTCCAAGTTTCCACAGGTGTTACCAATACTACAATACTGTTACAATAAAATGAGGCTCCCCATTGAGTTTATAGAGGTTCCCCAGCCTCTATAAACTGAACTTATTTCATATAAGAGCTAAAATAACCCTTCATTAATCCCACAGTGGGGAAATTTGCATTGTTACAGCGGCAAAGCCGGCGCAAACATTTAAGGAATGTAGTACAAAAATGAAAATAAATCAACATATACATAAGTAGCAGTTACAGAAATAACGACTACTTAGTTATTTGCAATACCACTTACACATATAAGTGGTACTGCAAATAGGGACCCCTTACTGAATCTCCACCCGTGGTAGAAAACGTTGGGAAAAAAATAAAATATTCAGCACAAACTGGGCAAATTTAGTGTCCAAGGTGCTCTGCTTGCTAAAAAAAAAACAACCTCCTATGCTCCTCTGTTTACCAATATTGAGCCATGTTGCATTTATGTTATTGATCCAGTTTGTTTTACTTTCCTATCCGTCTCACTTCACTTCACTTCAGCTTTTCTCTGCTCTGTGGAAACATTGCCTGCAGTTCAGCCAAAAACTCAGAATTTTTGTATTTTTCATATAATGAAGAGATTCTGATGGATTTCAGCAAGGATTTGAGGTTGCACCAGGGAGTGTGAAATTTTTTATTAAACTGGCATTTCAATAAGATTTAATTTGATAGCATGACTTCCTTTAGTATTTTATGCATATAGTGATTCAAATGAAGTATGTACTGCTACATTCAGCTGAACAGTCATTACATTAAACAAAACAACACCAATAACAATAGCCACTATTTTAGCCTACATTGCATAACTACGAGCTAGCAGTAACGTTAGCTGCTACCCTAACGTTTGATGTTACCATAAACATTATAAAGTCAGTTGCTTTGTAAACCAAGTGTTAGCTGCAACATTACATTACCTAAATGTGTTACTGCATACCACTAATGCAGTATGTACTTTCCAGATACTTTGTTACACTTTTGGGCCCTTTCTGGTTTCAGCATGACAGTGGCCCCTGTGTGCGAAACCAGCTCCATACAGGAACTTTTACACCAAACAACAATGCATAGTCTTTTGTAAGATGTAACTTAAAATAACACCACTTTTGCACCTGGCCTTTGCATTGCTGCATCTTCTTGGCCCCAAAACCTCAGATTATTTTCCCTCACTGTTCCCGTCTCTTGTACGGGTGCACTTCAACCACACTTACAATAACAGCTCTTCCAATAACCTTTTGTATTGCCGTACACGTGGCTTTTGTGCCGCTCTGTGCATCATCCCGAGTGAAGAGCCAGCTGCCGTAACCACTTCACCCTCCGTCCATGGCTTTCCAATACAATGACCTATTGTTGTGCATCCACATATTGTACTTGTGCTGCTCTCCTCTCGGCTTCCTGGGCCCACACTTGTTGCATCTCTTTTCATCTCCTGCCTGTCAATTTGCTCCCTTTTGCGCTGTACATTACGTTTCTAAGCCATCTGCCCAGATTTGTTTGCCTTCTTGCGTGTCCACTTAAGGACAAGCTTTCATTTTCAACCCATTCTCTTAATTTGCCTGACCTTTCCTGCATCTCCTCTCCCCTCCAGCTTTTGATCCCATTTCTCTTTTACCATCTTTTTTGTTGTTGTTTTTTTTTGCCCCCCTCCCCACCCCCCGCCTGCTGGCTGCAGCTCAGCGATGGAGAGAGTTATCAAATCTGAGTTAAAGAGAGGAGGCAGAAGTAAAACAAACCACAGAGCTTCATGCAGGCTGCGGATTATAACTGATAGATGCCCTTTTTTAGGCCGAGCAGAACTCTGCATTAAAGGCTTTACAGTTTTCCTGGATGGCATGCAGCGAAATGTCAAAGTGACAGTGGAAACATGCACACAGTGGATTAGTAACGACAGCCACCGCAACATCAATGTTCCCGAGCGTCCACGCCGGCCAGAGCATAACGAACGCAGCCAGAGAGACGTCCACGGCCTGATCTGTCCACCTAAATACTCGCTGACCTGCTTTCTCTAAGCTCCGACCTCCCCGCTGACCAACTTAATAAAAAAGATATTTTGTGGGACAGTTACGTGAATAAAGACAAACAGATCTTATTGGAAGCTCTGACCTCGCCTCTCTGTGTGTCTGCTGTGCGCTGGGAGGTGTGGGAATATTGGAATTGGAAAATCGATGGGTGTTTGTGTAGTGATGGGACGAGGCAACGATTCTCAGCTCTTTATCTTTTTCAGACTTGTTCCCTTCCTTTTCTCAGAAGTAATCACTGCTGTGTTTGTTCTCATCTGGCCTCATTCCTTTTTATTTTCCTCTTCACCCGAAAAAAATATGCAGAATTTGTGAATCTAAATATTTGTCTGGAAAATTGTAATCCATTCAATGTGCTGTTATTTGTGTATTCCAATAAGAGCGAAAACATTATAACAGTTAATATTTCAACCGTCATTCTATTCTAATCAAATCCTGAACAGTAGAGCTGCAATAAATCAGCAGCTTTTTTCAATAATCAATTGATTTGAATAATTTTTTAAGAAAGAAGCCTAAATTCTCTGATTCCAGCTACTTAAATGTGATTATTTGCTGGTTTCTTTCCTCTCCTGCGACAATACATTTTAGGGACGTCATCTCAGGCTTTGGGAAACACAGATCGGCCTTTTTTTTTTGCAATTTTTCGGACATTTTATAGTCCAAATAGTCAATTACCTGCCAACTATTAAATGAAACATCATCTATTTTGATAATTAATTAATCAGTTTGAGTAATTAAAAAAAAAAAAAAAAGCCTAAATTCTCTAATTTCAACTACTTAGATGTGAATATTTGCTGGTTTCTTTCCTCTTCTGTGACAATAAACTGAATATCTTTGGGTTGTAGACGAAACAAGACATTTTAGGGACGTCATCTCAGGCTTTGAGAAACACAGATCAGCCTTTTTTTTGCAATTTTCTGACATTTTATAGACCAAGCAGTTGATTAGTTGTCAACTATTAAATTAATTTCCAACTATTTTGATAGTCAATTAACTGATTTTTTTTAAACATAAAAAGTCTAAATTCTCTGCTTTCAGCTTCCTAAATGTGAATTTTTTCAGATCTATTTCCTCTTCTTGACATTAAACTGATTTTCTTTACGTTGTGAACAAAATAAGACATTTTAGGACCTCATCTCAGGGAAACACTGATCAATTTTCTGACATTTTAAACTCCAAGCAGCCAATTACTTGTCAACTATTAAATTAATCACCATCTATTTTGATAATTAATCAATTTCAGTAATTTTATTTTTTTTTTTTAAAAAGGCTAAAATTATCTGATTCTAGCTACTTAAATGTGAATGTTTTCTAGTTTAATTCCTCCTCTATGACAGTAAACTGAATATCTTTGAGTGGTGAACTTCATCTTGGGCTTTGGGAAACTCCAATGAACTTTTTCATGATTTTCTGCATTTTAAAGACCAAATGTTAGCTATTAAATTCATTACCCACAATTTTGATAATCAATCACACACAACTGTAGATAACCCGGCTCTTAATAAATAAGAGCCGGGTTCTGCTCGAGGTTTTTTTCCCTGTTAAAAGGGTGTTTTCCTTGCCACTGTCGCCTTTTGGCTTGCTCTGGGGGTCAGGCATATGGGTTCTGTAAAGCGTCTTGAGACAATTTGACTGTAATTGCCGCTATATAAATAAAATTGAATTGAATTGAATTGAATTGAATTGATTTGAATTGAATTGAATTGAATTGAATTGAATTGAATTGAATTGAATTGAATTGAATTGAATTGAATTGAATTGAATTGAATTGAATTGAATTGAATTGAATTGAATTGAATTGAATTGAATTGGGGCGCTTCGGCAGACATTTTCCGAGTTTTTTTCCATTTGTCATTCTCATCCCTGAATCTGAGTCAAAAAAAGTCAAAATTCTCTGATTCCAGCTTCTTTAATTCTAAATATTTCAGTTTTCTTCCTCCTTTATGACAGTATGCTTAATATCTTTGGGTTGTGACCTTCATGTTTGGCTTTGGGAGACACTAATCAACTTTTTTTTCATGACTTTCTGACATTTTAGAGAGCAAATTACAGCTATTAAATAGATTACTCACGATTTTTATAATCAAAAATCAATGTTTTTTAATGGGAAAAAAGCCCAATTTCTCTAAATCCAGCTTCTTCAACTGAAATATTTTCTGGCTTCTTGCATCCTCTGTGACAATATGCTTGATATCTGTGAGTTGTACACAAAACAAGAAGATTTTCTGAGATTTTACAGACCTTTAATGGAGAAATAATTAACAGATTAATCTACATTGATCAGTAGTTGCATTATCAATTGACCTGAGATCAGCAAACCATCAACCTTTTATATATAATTTGCATAAAACTAGGGCTGCAACTAACCATTATTTCCATTATTGATTCATATGCAGATTATTTTCTTGATTAGTCAGTGAATTGGTTGGTCTACAACACAAGAAACATTTGCAAATGTCTTTTTCAGTCTAAGAAAAAACATAGTAAAACCCCAAGATATTGAAAGTAAAGGTGATATCTTTTAAATTTACCTCACTATGACCCCCTCTGCGTGCTCCTTGGAGTTTACATAGAGACGTAATGAAGTCACAAGCATACAGGCTCACTGGATGTGCGACAGCTTAGTTGTGTGTTTGTGATTTAATTTGCTGTGTGCGTTGTCAGTGTGTAGGAGGTAAAGTTTTCAGATTTAAGTCAGAACAGAGTTGATGTTGTTTATTCGCGTTCTGTGGACAATAGATCAGCTGTGAGCAACAGGAGGTTTTCACATGGCTCTCCTGGGAGCCAGCAGGCTGCTGCAGCTTGTTAAACTCGGAATAACTGTGTACATTTGCCTTTCACATAAAAATTATAACAGTTCATTTAATGGTTGGCGAACACGCACAGATTGCTGGTAGTGAAGCAGCTGAGGGAAGCTGCAAAATAGATCCTCTGGGAGTCTGGTTCTGCAGAAATAAATTCAGGTCGACTTTCAGGTTCATTACTAATGATGATGCTGATGATTTTTGGGTACAAATTACCACACAGGAAATTATTTTAAACATTACAGACACATCATGCAAACATCCTTTAGTCCTAGTTTTTATTCTGAAAACAACTCGCATATTCATCTCAAATTCAAGCAAAATTAAAGAAAAATTTTCTGTTACTTAAAAATTTGAGAATTTGTATCATTTCTAGTATTTAGCATTAAGCCTAAAAGTAATGCTAAACAGTTTCAGAATTCATCAATTTATTAAAGCATTTATCCATCGTTTTTAATTGTTCGACAAACTAACTAAAATATTTTCTAAGCTATTGTAACGGTAGCCTAATCGAAATTAGGTTATCTGCCATATTAGCCAAAACAGGATAACATTAGATAAAGTTAGCCTAATGTTAGTCTAAACAATACAATGCTTGACTCAACAAGATAATATAGCTTAGACAAACTAACATTAGCAGCTATGTTAGCTTAAACAAGAAAATTTTAGCTGTTTCATTAGTTGGCATAAGACAATGTTAATGTAAAGAAGATAACATTAATATTAACAAGATAATGTAGTTTAAAAAAGTGCTTACACACAAGCAGCTATGATAGCTGAAGCAAGATAATAATAGCCGCTATGTTCACCTAAACCTAAACAAGATAATGTAAGCTGCTACTTTAACTTAAATAAGATATCATTAGCTGCTACATTAGTTTAAACAACATGATATTAGCTGCTACACTGACTGATAAGATTTTTTTTCATAGCCTAAGCAAAATAATCTTCTGTTAAGCCATTGGTTTGAAATACTTGACTATAAATTAGTAATACTTCTGAAACGCAGCAGTTTTACTTGTAATCGAGTACTTTTACATTGTGATATAGGTACTTTAATTGAAGTAGAGGACCTTTCACCACTGCTGACAGCACACTGTTTTATTTCACCAGGAACTGAGTGGATTTCTGTGGTTGGTTTGTCGGTATTTTTATCGCCTCCACTTCATCAGCAGTGTTTTTTCTTCCACGTTCAAGGCCATTTAAGCTGTGCTGAAGCTATTTCAGATTTTGAACGGAAATGGCCTTTACTGCAAATACACCTACAGTCATTTTATCAGTACATATATATATATATATATATATATATATATATATATATATATATATATATATATATATATATATATATATGTATAAACCAAACACTGCTGGCTGACGGAGGTACCAAGGGAATGGACTGTACCAGGAGACATGGCCACTTCTACCCTTAGCCCCACATGCAATTACTGCTGTCTGCTCAGCTACGACGGTCCCACCTCATTACTAATCAGTGAAGAGCTATTATTGGGGCCCTCTGTGAAAATCCAACGTTGGAACGCCAATGAAAGTTAACTTAACATTGACATTGGGTCCCTGAGTAGAGATGGAGGTGCCAATCAATCTGTCACTGTAAGTGCAGGTAGCCAGAGGGGGGAAGCAGAGTTCCTAGCAGGGTTCAAAGTAGATGTAACCTATAGGTGTGTGTGTATGTGAAGTACATATTAATATTTCCCCCTAAACTTAAATGGAAATAAATAAAATATGAGAAAAGACACATAAATTCCTCCAGATTTCACTATAAAGGTTAGTTACTTTCTTTATATGTTTACATCTGTTTACAATACCTGTTTTGTATAGAAATTATCATACAAGAGAAAGAAAACAAGCAATTATTTGAAATGTTTTAAGCAGAATCAACAGCAGTGACATTATTGCTAAAAAAAAAAAAAGCATTTCATTTAATACAAATACAAGCCTCAAAAAATGTCCAAATCCAAACCAGACCTCAGTTATTGGGTTTCTACCTTCCACACATGATTATAAGAATGTTAATATAATATATGATAACATAAAAACAACCTATTTTTTTGTACTTTTTCTTTAAAATATGACCTTCAAGTGGACAAATTTCCATCACAGTTTTACATTGCCCAGATATTTTTATGTTATAAATTGTAAAGTGCTGAAACATAAGATTTTCTTTTACAGTGATTTACAAAACGTAGAAATTCAAGTATGGCTGTTAATCCCGCTGTTTTTGATTGAAACATCAAATCTCGTGTTTGTTTCTTCGTTGCCCATCAAGGTGATCAACCCGCTAAACACCAAATCCTGCCATCAGGTTTGGATGGCAATGTTACTTTAAAAGGTCGACATTTTTACACCATTTATCAGAACCTTAAACTGTAACAAGAATAATCAACTATTCAACTTTTCGAGGATTCATGAATGTGAATGTGACAGTTCTGTGGGGATAAATGACCAAAAATAAAGTTAAAAATGTTAAATTTCATTGAACAAACTTTGCATGTCCCATTCAAAAATTCAACAAAAATAAACCGTTTGCACCAGATTCTGTAAAACACAAAAAACGAGGGGATCCTTAGCACGACTGAAAATCCATAACTGACTTAGCTGTGACCAACAGTCACATGACAAACTGCGACATGACACAAATTCTGAGTTTTAGGCTGAACTGCAGGCAGTGTTTTCACAGAGCTGAATAGACGACGAGAGACTGAGAAAACAATAAAACATACTGGATTAATAAAATACATTTTTTTAGACTGTTACTTAACATGTGGAAACTTCTGGTTTTGACCTTCAGGACGTCTGTCTTTGTCTTTTCCCAGGATCACTCAGTGCAGAAGGTGGGCGGAGGTCGGAAGAAGACGGTGTCCTTTAGCAGCATACCATCTGAGAAGAAGGTAGGTTGGAATAAAAAAGATCGACCAATTTAAAGTATAAATTCTCCCCTACCTTAAAAAAAACAGGACTTTGTTGCTCTTTAGCAGCTGGACAGAAAAGTTTTCCGTGTTTTTCTGTTCCAGGTTAGCAGTGCTGCTGACTGCTTGGCGTTCATGCAAGGTGGGTGTGAACTGAAGAAGATTCGGCCAAACTCGAGGGTTTACTGCCGGTTTTACACCCTAGACCAGGACCTGAGCTGCATACGCTGGGAACCGTCCAAGAAGGATGGGGACCGGGCTCGGCTGGACATCTCCAGCATACGGGAGGTCCGAACTGGGAAGAGCACCGAGACCTTCCTCCATAACGGCCCTCTCTCTGAGCACCTGGCTGAGGAAGCAGCCTTTTCTGTCATCCATGGAGAAGACTACCAGGTATAAAGAAAAGAAGAAGAAGAAATGATGCTTGTAGTAGTAGTTACAAGATGACTCTCTGTAACCTTTATTATCTATGTTTCACTACCCACAGTCTCTGGACTTGGTTGCCTTGTCGGCAGATGTGGCCAACATCTGGGTGACAGGCCTTCGCTACCTTTTGGCCCACCCTTCGATCGTTGGAGGGGGAGGAGGCGGAGGTGGTGGAGGAGGCCCAGGTGAAGGAGGAGGTCTGGTGGTGGACGGCAGCCTGGGAAGCAAGATGAGGAGCGAGTGGCTGGCGGCAGAGTTCGGTCAGGTGGACGAAGACGGCTACGGCATCGTGTCGGAGGATGTCGCCGTAGCTACCATCTGTAAACTGTGTCCTGGCATCAAGGAGGCCAAGGTGGGTCGAACTCTTATTCTACCTGCCAACAGGATCCTATCACTGTCTACGTAAGTGACCATGGAAAGCATCCTGGTAGTGGTGTGATGTGTTTCTAGAGACGGGATGTTATGTTGTTGTCATAAAGTTGGAGTTTCAGCTTGTTTTTGTAAATCTTGAGCATCCAGCTGCCACTTGGCATCTCTGGAAAAACACTAGAAAAACCTTTAAACTAAGCATTGTTAATGTAAAGTGAAGACAGTTTTATTTCTTGCCTGATATGTTTTCAGAAACAGATTTTGTTGAACTGAGTCATCATGCTGGTCTTGTTTGAAATCTCGGAGCCAATGTGTGAAGCCTTCGCCCAATCAGGTTCAGCTAGTACTTGTCTAGTTGTTTAATAGGTGCAGGAAGAAGTCAAGGTGGGTCCAAATCTTATTCCACCTGCCAACAGGATCCTATTTAATGTCTAAGTAAGCAGCCCCGCAAAACATTCTGGTGGTGTTCCAATATGATTCTAGAGACAGGATGTTACATTGTCCATTCGTCCTTTACACGAAGTTGGAGTCTCAGCTGCTTTCTGCAAATCAAGGACATCCAGACGCCACTTAACGCCTCTGGAAACTCTAGAAAAACCTTAAAACTAACCATTGTTTATGTAAAAGGAAAGGATGTTGGCGTGGCCACCATCTGTAAACTTCGTCCTGGCATCAAGGAGGCCAAGCTGGGTCAAAATCTAGCTGTCCAAGAATCGTATTCATTGACTACATAAGCAACTGTGGAAAGCATTCTGGTAGCACTGCAATTCATTTCAAGAGACAGGATGTTATGTTGTCCCGCTCCTCCTTTATATAAAGTTGAAGTCTCAGCTGCTTTCTGCAAATCAAAGGCATCCAGCTGCCAGTCAATACCTCTTAAAACTCTAGAAAAACTTTGAAACTGACCACTGTGTATGTAAGATAAATGTGCATTCGCCAAGACCTGTAAAGTGTGTCCCGGCATCATGGGGGCTGAGATGGTCCAAATCTCATTCTACCTGCCAACACAATCCTATTCACTGTCTATGTGCGTCTTGTGATGCATTTTAAGAGATGGGATGTTACATTGTCCGGCCCTTCTTTCTATAAAGTTGGAGTCTTGGCTGCTTTCTGCAAATCAAGGGTGTGTAGACACCACTGGACACCTCTGGAAACTCTGGAAAACCTTTGAAACTAAGCCTTGTAGATGTAAAATGAAGACAATTTAGGCAGTTTTCAAAAACACATTGTGTTGAACGGAGTCATCATGTTGGTCTGGTTTGAAATCTATGAGCCTATGAGTGAAGCATTCATCCAAGGAAGGAGCACTTTATCTTTGAAGTAGAGTTCACTTTGACCCTGGATAATGGAGCAGATTTGAGTTAACACTTTGCAGATTTGTCGCAATAAAGTTTGGTTCTTTTCCATCTTTGTCAGTAACGAGGGGAAATTTATCCACATGTCAGACTTACTTTGCTTTTATATTATAAAAACCTGCTTTAATCTTCTTTTCAGCTTAATTTGTTGACTCCATCCCTCTGGTTGTGGCAAATCCTGGGACTCAGAGTTTATGTTTTGAGCAGCAAAGTTAAAACCGCCTTCTTTCATGAGATTTGATGTGGATCTCGTGGGACCCCAATGTTGTCTTTAACACAACATGATTAAAATTACACAAAATTAACTTACCAGCCACTCAAAAATTAACTTCTGTTGCATCCACAACTTCTTTAAAGGTCAGCAAACACGTAACAACTCATGAACTTTCAGAAGACTTCCACTCACAAGCTCATGAATACCAGAAGAGTGAGCGGTCGTACAAAGTTTTCGCATGACCCCATTTGAAGCAATCGGTGTGCTTCATCCAAACATGAATGCTGCACAGAATTATGTGATGGTGGAGGTAAAAATGAGTTTTGCTGGTTGTATTTGAGAATCTGCAGAGAATTATCACCTGAATCTGCAGCTGCGTTCAGCTCTGTGAAGATTTACTGTGAGAATTATTTGGTAACAATGATGTAATGCACTTTTTTGGGACCTTTAAGGTCTCCAGACATTCTTTTCTTTAAGGAAAACATCAAAAACCCCAATATACTCCAGACAATCAAAAGACTATTTCGGATAGCAGGGCTGCAACCAATAAATATTTATTTTGTCAGTTGCTCTGTCGATTATTTTCTCAATTAATTGATGTAGTTGTTTGGTTCATAAGATGTCAGAAAAATCTGAAAAATATCAACCAGTGTTTCCACAACCCAAAGATATTCAGTTTACTATAAAAGAGGTGGAACACTATAAGAAAATATTCACATTAAATAGCTGCAATTAGACAATTTCGACTTTTTTCTTGAAAAGTTGGTTCATAGATGATCAAAATAGCGATTTATTTAATACATGACAATGTATCCATTAATTATTGCAGCTCCCTAGGTTTTCGACTCATAAAGCTTCTCTCTTGCATCAACAAACCTCAGATATTGTTGTGTAAAGAGCAAGGAAAAACAGCGACATGTGCTGCAGGAATCGTGGCTGAATAATGTCTGAACTGCAGACGACATTAAGTCTCCGTTTACTTCACTCTCAGCAGCAGTGGTCTGTTTTCAATTGGTCTTTTTGGAGCAGCGGAACATTAAATCCCTCATGACAAGGGATTTGTTGCTTTCCTGCTTTTGTCAGACAAAAACAGGTTGATTACTTCTCCCACTTTCTGCCTCCTGCTTCACCCCTTTACCGACAGACTGGCTAACTGTGCAGACACAGAGGAAGAAATGTGTCAGACAGGCGTGAGGACGACCTGCGAGGACATATTTGAACCCAGGTGATATCAGGAGAGAAGCTGGGGCAGCAAAGAAAGAGATAAAAGAAAGAAACTCACTTATTTAACTCAACGTGGGCCTCTTTAAAATCCTTATTGGAATAAGATAACTAAATCAGATTTGCTAGCTTCTTTGCATTAATAAGTTTGACCTAATTAAGCTTTTGCTCAATTAACTGTCCACATTTGTCTCTCCTCTGATTCATGTCTTTCCTAAGGTGCGTCTTCGTTTCAAAGAGATCCAGCGTAGCAAAGAGAAGCTCACCTCCCACGTGACTCGTGAGGAGTTCCAGGAGGCCTACTGCGAGCTGTGCACCCGGCCCGACGTCTACTTCCTACTGGTGCAGCTGTCCAAGGACCGCGAGTGTCTGGACCCTCAGGACCTTCGCCTCTTCTTGGAGACTGAGCAGGGTTTGTCCCTGGCGACCACCGAGGGCTGCTGGGAGCTGTTGAAGCGCTACGAGCCATCGGTACAGGGCAAGGAGCGAGGCCTGTTGGGTCTGGATGGCTTCGCCCGCTACCTGCAGTCACCGGAGTGCCAGCTGCTCGACCCGGAGCACCAGGGGATTTGTCAGGACATGAACATGCCGCTGTCCCACTATTACATCAGGTGAGCTGGATGTAAAAATAAAAATACAATTTGTACTGTACACAACCAGCTTCTGTCACATTTTTATTCACTGTAATATAAAGTCCTGCATCACTATGAGAGCAACACAAACATGCCTATAAGGAGAGAGAACTCAGGAATGTATTTTGTGCAGTATGACGCAGTTATAATGTTTGAAAAAAAATTACACTACTGTTCAAAAGTTTGATGTCACCCAGGCAATTTCATGTTTTCCATGAAAACTCCCACTTTTATTCATGTGCTAACATAATTGCACAAAGGTTTCCTAATCATCAATTAGCCTTTCAATACCATTAGCTAACACAATGTAGCATTAGAACACAGGAGTGATGGTTGCTGGAAATGTTCCTCTGTACCCCTATGGAGATATTCCATTAAAAATCAGCTGTTTCCAACTAGAATAATCATTTACAACATTATAAATTTCTAGACTGTATTTCTGATTAATTTGATGTTATCTTCATCAAAAAAAAACATTTCCTCCAAAAATAAGGACATTTCTAAGTGACCCCAAACTTTTGAATGGTAGTGTGTATATACATATATGCAAAAACTGAAAAACCTGGAAGCAACATATCTAACATTCGAACAACAGATGTTACCAATGCTGGGAACATTTTGGCCCTATATGCCCTAGATAATTATTTGCTTCCATTTTGTTATTTGTTTCCATACTTATCTCCCCTGTGCTCCATGTTAATGCAGCCTGCAGTTCAGCTGGAAAATACCAGATTTCTTATCACATGAATGTTGGTTCCAGCTGAGTTACTAATAGCATCTTGGTTGTGACAAGAAGAGCAGAATTTATTTATTTATTTATTTATTTTACAGAATCTGTTTAGAATTTTTGAATGACAGTCACTACTCTGCACATAAACTCTCGACAGATGTTTGACCATGCAAAATGTATCTTCCAATGACTTGCTCTGCATTATTTTATCGATTAAGTACTCTACCAGTCAAAAGCTTGGACACACCTTCTCATTCAATGGTTTTTATTTAGATATTTTGTACATTGTATATTAATACTAAAGGCATCAAAACTATAAAAGAATACATATGGAATTATGTTGTAAACAAAAAAGTTTGAATCTTCAGTATTAATCTACAATGTAGAAAATAATACAAATAAATAAAAAGCATTGAATGAGAAGGTGTGTCCAAACTTTTGACTGGTAGTGTATGTTTTATTTTTCCCTCAGTTACTCTACAAATAGAGCGATTTGACTGAATGTCACAATTTTAAACTTATATTTGGTTCATTTTCCCAATAGAACCACACATCACGCATGATTCAAAGTAAACACATTCTGCAGTTCAGCTGAAAAGTCACAGAATTTTTGTTAACTTGGCTTTCAGTTGCTGTTGAGTCACTATGGGCTTTACGTTGTGATGAGAAGTGCAGAATTTTGTGTTTTTTACTAAATCTGTTTGTTTCAAATGGTTTAGTTTTTGGAAAATCTCGGAATAAAACATGTAGAATAAAATGATATATCATTAGATTCTGTTAATTTTCCTGATAACACATGACATGATTAGTTAAAGGACCGTCTGAATGTTGAAAGTCTGATGAACAGTGCTGTTTTTACAGTTTCTGGCTCTGATAAATGGTGCAATTCAAGTGATCTTTTTTTAAAAAACCTGCCTTTCAAACCTGCTGGGAGGTTTTCATGTTCAGAGGATTAAAATAAAAATGCCTTCTGTATTGTCCACATGTGGGGTTGGCTACACTTGAAAGCCTCGGAGGCACTGCTGTAGAAGAATTGCTCAGTGTTTGTGGTCAGAGTTTATATTTATCATGCGGGCAATTTGAGATCATCACTGCTGATTATGAATGTTGCCCACAAACTACTTCACAACAGCGCAAATCAAACAAACAGGAATCAAAACCTGGAAAAAAAGCCTCCTCTGCAATCAGCAACTGCTCATCAGCCAGGACTTCTTTAACCAAACAAAAGAAGGCCTCGAAGTATTCATAGTCACGCCAAATTTAGATTTAGACTGAATTTTATTTGACCAAACTTCATAGTGCAGACACAGAAAGACTGTTGGCAAATATAAGAACTGTTTGAATCAGCAAACAGCAAAGAAAGGATCTGACACTAATTCTAAATCTAAACATAAGGCAAATATTTACAGTAATTTATTTTGTTGTGGGACCCCAAAAGTGTTTTAGTGTTTCACTTTAAACAGGATTTTGGCCAACCTTTCATTAGATACCCCTAAAAAGAAGGTGAAACTCCGCTGACATTCATAACTGACAAACATACGGCAAGTTACTCTCACAGAAGCTTTTCCATATCACTGTAAAGCAACAGTTAATTAAAAGGTTTACAGTTTTTCAATTTAATTCAATTCAATTTTATTTATATAGCGCCAATTACAGTCAAATCGTCTCGAGACGCTTTACAGAACCCTTAACCCTCACTCCTTAATTTTCAGATTTTTTTCTTTCATAAAACAACTGTAAAATGTAATTTTTGGCTTAACAAAATACAGTAAAAATAGTGTAATTTTAGGGTCCAACATAAAATCAGGAAATGTAATTTGGAAAAATACAAATTTTTAGCATTATTTGCTGTTTTGAACTGTTATCTGCAATATGACAAAACAGATAAAATGTGTGAAATAACACTAAATCAAGTTTTATTTTTTTACAGTGCTGTATAATAATAATACTAATAATAATAACAATAATAATAATTTTATATACACACACACACACACACACACACACACACATATATATATATATATATATATATTAATTAGGTTTAATTAGGTAATTAGGTAATTTTTAACCTGCGTCTGTACATTTGCTAAAATGGAAAGTGCCAATATGTTCTTTTATTTTTTACATTTATACAGACACTGTAAAAAATGTTATTTAAGTTTTAAAGTGTATTTATCTAGCAATTTACAATTTATTATTTTTTTTACAGGTTTTTCCTGTTTTGTTAAATAATAGATAATAGCTAATAAAATCTAACAAAATGTGTTAATTTTCATTAACCCTAAACAACAGGCCAAAACGTCCACATCAAAGAGCTGTATTTTTTATAAATGGTAGATCATTCTATTACAATGTTTGACAATAAAAATACACTATTTTTTGTACTGTATTTATGTCAGCAAAAAAATCATTATTTTGCAGATATTTGCTGTTATTTTCTTTTTTCATTTTTTGTCAAGCATTTTTGTCTGGCACCCTTCCTGCCATTTTTTTTTGTGTAGTTTGTTTGTAGTTTATTAGTTTTTTATGTTTTTTTTTAGGTGTATACAGAAGGTAGACATAGCTCCCTGGTCTAAAAAGAGAAGAAAGCCAAAAGGCACTCATTGAAATACTATGAAATTCAAAATTTTGAAACTAGAGTGTTATTGGAGGACATAAGGCTTTTTTACTTTTGTGACATTTTTCAAAATTTTTAATTTTCATGTTGAAATTCAAGGTCAATGAAGTTACCATATGTGGTTCCTTGCCTTTTAGTGGTCAAAAAAAAAAGAAGTTGTGCATATCATCACTTAGCACAACTACTCAACCGTAAAATGTGTGTGTTTCGTCAACTAACCATGGTTAGTTTTGATGTTTTGACCGCAAATATGGAAGAAGACCGAGCCACACATCTGTCTTTTTCCAACTTTGGACAAAAAAGAAAGTTTGATACATTCCAGGCCTCTGCTGATTGGTCAAACGCCACAATGTAGTGTACTGTAACCTAGAGTGATCTTCGCTGATTGGCTGGGTGAAAACCACTCGTCAGTGACCTTAGTGAGAGATGGGAGCAACACCATATTTAATGTGTGCAGAAGCTACCAAATATGATCACTTGCCCGATGAAGTGGTAAGGCTGCTTAAACTTGTATTCTGTCTAAAAGCCAGCAGGGGGTGACTCCTCTGGTTACAAAAATAAATCAGATTGCATAGAAGTCTCAGTGAAAATGATTCTTCTTGTCACTCGATCTGTTACCTCACCAAATATTTTCCTAAGGAGTTAATGTTTTTATTTAAGGGATTTTTATTTTCCTGTGTGACATTTTGATGTTTCCAGCTGTCATTAAATGTCATTAAATGCTGATTTTCTCCACAGCACCTCATACCGCTCCTACCTGTTGGATGACCAGGTCCATGGCCGGGCCGACCTTGGAGGGCTCATCAAAGCGCTGCAGTCCGGCTGCCGCTGCTTGGAGCTGGGGGTCACTGACGGACCAGAGGGGGAGCCTCTGCTGGGGGTGGACTATGGGCCTGATATCCCCCGACACCATCACCACCACCACCATCATCACCACCACCACACCCCGGTCACCATCCGCTCTGCTCTGGAGGTGGTGAATAAATACGCCTTCCTGACCTCCCAGTACCCCCTGCTGGTCTACCTGTGTCAGCGCTGCTCTCCGGGTCAGCAGCGCACCATGGCTCAGCACCTGAAGAAGGTTTTTGGGTCACGACTCTACACCCCCGAGGCCCTGCCAGTAAGCCTGGGAGGCCGAGCCACCACTTTACCCTCACCGGAGCAGCTGAAGGGACGCATCCTGATCGTGGGGAAGAAGCTGCCTCCAGAGCAGGAGGGCTCTGACGGGGAGGTGTCCGAGGAGGACGAGGAAATCGGAGGAGGCGGCCCCCTGGCAGGGAGGAGGATGACCATCCCCGGGGAGGAGGAGCTGGGTGTGGTGCTGGTGGTGCCGCCACCCTCTCAGCCCAGGAAGCTCCGTCTGCACAAAGAGCTGTCCGACCTGGTGGCCATCGCCCGGATTGGGAGCCGCAGCTTCTACGCCCAGAGAGCCAGTCAGAGACAGGCGCAACAGCAGTCGCCCACCAGCAGCCCGTCCTCCCCCGAGACGCCAACGCCGCCGGAGCCGCCCTACTGGACGCTGTGCTCGCTGGGCGAAGGCGAGGCCGGACGGCTGACCAGCGAGAGCCCAGAGGACCTGGTCATGTTCACCAAGCGGACCCTGACCAGAGTGCGACCCAGCTCGGTACGTCTGGACTCCAGCAACCCAAACCCTCAGGGCTACTGGAAGGGAGGCGTCCAGCTGGTGGCCTTGAACCAGCAGACCCCCGGCGCCATGCTGGACCTCCACCGAGGTCGCTTCTCTCAGAACGGAGGGTGCGGTTACGTTCTTCGACCTGCCGTCATGAGGGACGAGGTGTCGTATTTCAGCGCCCACACTCAGGGCTGCGTACCGGGAGTCCCAGCTCAAACTCTACGCATCAAGGTCCGGTTCTGGTTTTCAACATTCAACATTTCTGTCTTAAAACTTGTACACCCATTGTCATCTTTCACCTTGCTCTTTGCACACTTAAATCATTTAAATATTCCCTTTTATTTCGTTTATTGTAAAATGATTCCATCTCAAATCCTTAGTGGCCTTCTGCTTGATCACCTCTGATTTTCTTGAAATTTTTTAATCAGAAAATATGTGTTTAATATTATATCTGTGAAATTTTAAACTGAAATTTCAAATACTTTCTAGGATATTTTTTCAAAATAAACTGCTCATTAACCACTTTCAGCGTTTTTTTTTTTTTTTAACACATTGAATTTAAGGTTATGTTCGAATGACTATAGCTCAGGAGCTAATAAAGCTAAAAGTCGGTTATTTCTCATCATGTAATTGATTCAGAATCTTTAACACTGCCCAAGTAGATCAAGGAGTCTCTTGATATGGGTGAATTGAAATCTGAAAAAAATTAAGCAGCCATGGAAAGTCACATTTTTTACAAATTAACAACAAAATTGTTGATATAGAAGTCAATTAGTGATATTTTCTGAGAAATAGTAGTAAAAAAAAATCAGCTTTTGAGTTATTGTTAAAGCAGCATCAAACTTTAATATGCAAAAAAATCTGTTGAAAGTGGGTTGCATTTTTTCCCCGACATATCTCTGAAAATACTTGTTACATCAGAGTGAAGTTTCACAGAATTTTTAAAAATAAATATCCATAATTTATACTAACATTTTCAGCCAATCAGAGATGGTCGAGCAGAAATAATTTTAAAGATTTGATGATTTGAGATGGATTTGAGGTGGAATGATCCAAAAACTTCAGTTTAATTGGCAGTCTTACTTTCTGACTTACTTTTCTATTCTATTTTTATTTTTGCTCATTTATTGTATGTGCACTAATGCATCACACTGTTATATTTTTGCTACCTATAAGGTTCTGCATTTATTCTCATCTTCCTCTAGTTTTTTTCTGAGTAATATCTGGCACAAGAATTTCTTTTCCAAGAAGCATTTAAAACATATTTTATCTGAAATTGTCAAATATGAGGAGAAATACTACACGGAGAAAGAGAAAATCTGTGGTTCGTTACAGGGAGAATATGAGGACAATATAAACTAAATGAACAAAACTATGTAGCTCCATTTTTTAATGTCTGAAATGTAGTTGTAGTTAAAATGAAACTTTAACAGTCAAATCTGTCAAATTCAGTTTCACTCTTTCTCTCTCAAAAAGAGACTAATGTATGGAAGAAAAGTGATTAATTTGGCTGAAATTTAAAATACATTTTGCACAGAATGATAGGAAAAGTCTTTTTCTAACATTCTGAACACAACAAGAGAAAATATATGAAGTTATCCTTTGTTAAGTTTAATTCTTCAAAATAAAACCCCCACATTTGTGAAAAATCGTGGAAAACTGAAGCTTTTTTTGTGTTTGTTCAGGTGATTAGCGCCCACAACCTGCCGAAGCCTCAGGGTTCGGGGGCTAAAGGAGAAGTCATCGATCCGTACGTGGTTCTGGAGCTGCACGGTGTCCCGGCTGACTGCGCCGAGCAGAGAACTCGAACCGCCGCTCAGAACCAGGACGACCCGCTTTTTGACGAAACCTTTGAGTTTCAAGTAAGACGTTGCTGCTTCTGTAAATCTGACACGAGTTTCAGCTGCAGGTCTGACTATTTACTGCAGTTTTTGGAAAATAAAGGTGTTGCCACCTCATTTTGACAATTAATATTTAAATTATTACAACTTTATTTAGATAGCAACTTTCGAAAACGAGTTTTTGAAAGGCAGAACAAGCAAAGGAAAGAAAAATTAATTTACAGAGATTTAAAAGAGACTTTCACCTCAGCTGTCAGGCGTGTACAGTTTGGGATTAACATAGCACAGATAGAATCAGGGGACTTAAAGATAATCAATAACATTTTAGGATCGATTCTAAATGGTAACCAGAGTGTCAAGTTTCTGTTTCTGTAAATCTGACATAAGTTTCAGCTGCCAATCTGACTTTCTGGTGCAGTTTTTAGAAAATAAAAGTGCTGCCACCTGATATTAGCAATTAATATTAAAATAATGCTAACTTTATTTAGATGGAAATCTTAAAACTATTTTTTTCTAGAGACTTTACAGAAACAAGAAGGGAAAAAAATTAACAGAGGTTTAAAAGAAGCTTTGACCTCCCCTGCTAGACAGTCTGTGATTAACGTAGCAGAGATAAAATCAGGTGATTTAAAGGTAATCAATAACATTTTAGGATTTTAATAGGTAACCAAAATTTCTGTTTCTGTAAATCTGACGTGAGATTCAGCTGCCAGTCTGACAGTTAACTGCAGTTTTTTTGGAAATGAAAATTAAGCTTCAAAGTTTTAAGAATTTATTTTAAAATATTGATAATTTTGTTTAGATAGCACCTCCCAAAACTAGTTTTGGCTTTACAAAAACAAGCAAAAGAAGGCAAACCTCTGCTGTCAGGCTTGTACACTCAGGGATTAGCATAAAATAAGTTATAATCAGAGGAATGGAAGGTAATCAAGAACATTTTTAGACTGAGTCTGAAAGTTTACCAGTGTTGAATAGTAAAATTAACCGTATATGGATTCTGTTATTAGAGTCAGTGTTAAAAGTAACCTAACCACAGATTTCTTTACTTCTTTACAAATAAAAGAAGCAAATTTGTGACATATTGTGAACATCCAAGAAACAGGACTGAAGACAAATTTATTTAGTTTTTTTTTTGTGAATTTTCTGTCAAAAATAACAGTTGTATATTCCTGCTCTGGCTTTTCATCAGTTTCAACCAGAAAATCCCTAAAATCAGTAGCTGCTGATCAATTTTCTTCAAATCGTCTAATTGTTGCATCTCCAATATGAACCCTGAGCTTATAAAACCTCGTATGTTCCATCAGAAACCTTCTCAGTGCATGAGAGTAAACATTTTTTCTGACGTTTTGAATTACCTGTCAGCTGTTCTGATAAACTATTACCGGTAATCAATTTGAGTCACTTTTTAATTAAAAAACAATGTAAATCCTCTGATAGCAGCTTCTTAGATGGGAATATATTGTGTTTTTTTTTTTACTCCTCTATAACAGTAAACCGATTTTTTTTAACTTTATGATCGAATATATGTCTAATATATCACTCAAATATCCTTATAACGCCAAAAAAATCATGTTTTGTGAGAAGAGCTGCAACAATTAATCATTTAGTTGTCAGCTATTAAATTAATTGCCTTCTAAATCCTCTGATTGCAGCTTCTTCCATGTGAATATTTTCAGTTCCTTTCCTCCTCTATGACAGTAAACTGAGTATCTTTGGAGACATTTGTCATCTTGGATTTTGGCAAACACAGATCGACATTTTTCACCATTTTGTTGCATCTATAGACCAAATAGCTAATAAAATTATTGAAAAAATAATTGAAATCTTAATTAATGATAAAATGAATTTGCAGCCCTCTTTGTAACACAGTGAATTCCTGCTGATCGAGTGTGTGAAACGAATTCAGCTGGTTATTTTGGTGTATGTTTTCATGAGCGCACTGAGGCCCATATAGCGAATGCTGCAGCCTGTTTAAGCCATTTATATAACTGCATAATCCTGTTTACAGGCTGCAAATCATCTTTTCATTCTTGAGAGAGTATTGTTTTTTGTTATTTTTTTTCTGGAGACCCCAAAGCTCCCCCAAAAAAGTAGATTATTGGAATTTTCCACTGATCTAAAACAACAAACTTTGCTTTTATTCCATCAAAAAGCATTTTTATAAGTGTGCTAGATCAGATGTTTACAGGAAAGTGAAAGAGGAAAATGTCAGCAACATAAAAGAGGCTTATGTGATTTTGAGGGGAGGTTTGTGCCTGCTCTTCTTGCACCTGCAGGAAAATAAAGCCCAGACTGCTTAATTGAATTGGGGTCAAGACCATCCAGATTTAAATTAGATGCTCCATGAATACACTTATGCATGCAGTGAATCTGAGATGACTGGCTGATTGGACTTTCTGTAATGAAAAGCTGTGTCGCTGTGCAGCTCCACAAAGACCTCAGTAATGCTTGGAATCTACACTCTGTAATTGCTCTGACTGGTTGGCAGGTGACGGACATGAAGATAGATTTGAATGGATGATTTGCTCTGTCGACACATTTCCATGTGTGGAGCCGAGTGACAGATGCAACCGCTGTGGAGTTTCACTGCAGCTGAGCGAATTCAATTTCAGCCACTTCTGCTGCTCTGTGAGAAAAAAAAAATCTAACAAAACATATTTTAAAAAACATATGTTAAAAGAAACTGTAAAAAACTGTGAAAGTATCAACGCATACGTGTAAAATAATATTTTTAGTGGATTTAAATACATTAAAACAGTAATTTTGAGGTCTCAAACCGTAAAAGAACTAATTTGTAATTTATGAAAATAGAGATTGCATGTAGACACTATTTACAGTTTTGGTTTTGGCTTTTACAGTACACTCAACATATAAATGAATACTATTTGTCTATGATTTTACTAGATGTTAAATTACAATTTACCAATATGGAACATAGTTAAAATAAAGGTTGACAAAATTATTTGCCATTTTCCAGTTATTAATATACATAACCTTTCATTTAAATAATGTCAAATATCAGTAAAACAATGAATTAAAAAAACAACTAATTTAATCCACTAAAACAGTGTACTTTTATAGGTAAACATAGTGAAAGAACAAATTACAGTCTCTGAAAAAATGTGTGAACTTTCTGAACAGTTTGGGCCTTTTTTTCTTTTTAACAGTCAACATATAAATTAAATTAACTTTTTGTGATTTTACCATATATTATCTGTAATGTAACGAACGGATAAAGTGTGTAAAATAATTATAAAAAAATAAAAAGATTTGCTATTTTTCCATCCCTAATTTATATAGTTTATCTTTCAAATAATGGCAAATATCTGTTACAAAAAAAAGTAGAATATAGTGGCATTTTATAGTCAAAGGTTTTAAAAGAACAAATTATCATTTGTAAAAATACAAATTTGGCCTTTATTTTTACTGTCAGTGTGTATAAGAATATATATTTTTTTACATTATTTTAGTAGCTATTATCTACAATTTAACAAAACTGAGAAAAACTGTAAATTATTTAAAAATTACAGTTAAAAACTAAAAAAATTAATAATATAAATATAAATAAAATTCAAATTTTTGTGTTTAAAAAACAGTTTCTGAAAACTTCTTTCTGTTTTTCTCTGGGAGATGGACAAAGCTTTGCTTGTGTCTTGGTCTTTTTCAAGATGTTTTATTGGTTGGTCGAACAACTGGTTTTGCTTACCGCTTCTTCTTCTTTTATTTCAGCCATGTAGCCTGTAAAGCTCATACACAGATTAGTTTATTCACTCCCAAACAGTTAATAGAAACTAATTTTATTTTATTACATTTTTTGGTGAAATTTCAAAAATTTTCTTCAAATTCACTTGACTGTTATGTGGAAACACAACTTGTTAGAATAATACCAAACTTCTGTATCATTGTGTCTGACTTCAGGCATCATAACAGTGAGGCAACACTGCCACCATCAGGTCAGACTGCAGATTACAACATTGTCCTTCAGAATCTTAATCCAGCCGACTGAAAACACTCAATTTTATTATGTTCTAGCTGCTAAACAGGAGTGGACTTTGTAGGTTTTCAGACCATTTACATGCCCCAAAAAGCAGCTTTATAGCATAATTAAGAGGAAAGAAAAGCAGAATATGGGTGTTTTAAAATGACTCACCCATTTTTTATGTCATTAAGCAAACAACCAAATTACATTAAATGTTATAATTCTGTTAGTTTGACAGTTTCTGCTCAGACTGAAGTTAATTCTGGTGACTGACAGGTAAGTCCTGCTGCTCTCCCTGACTCCTAATGACTCTATTTTTCTTCTCGGCTGCTCAGAAAGACACATTTGTCAAGGCCACTGCTCGACCTCATCTGTCACAAATATTGACAGGCATCCTGTATGACAGAGAAAATATAGTGTGATCACGACTGCTTTTATTGCACTGGAGAGACCCGAACACGAGATATCTTTTTACACCTTGAGTGTTGATGAAAACACAATCACAGTCCGACTTGTTTAATAATACCTTAGTTACCAGCCGATCCTAGATGACACAGATTTTCTCAATGTAACAGCTTCTAGGTTTGTTTTGTTACCAGTTAAACTACTTTAATTTAGTTTCTCATGAATTGTGAACATTGCAGGCCAATTAAAAATGCTTTCTTATTGCAGCTGTTAACAAAATGTGCCACCAAACTCCCTGAATTTACCCAAAATTTACCCAGAATTCCAAAAGTGAATCAACTTAAGCTGCAGAATAAGGCTGAGATGCCACAAAACACTAAAGTCTCTCAAGCAAACCTTAATTTTATGCCTTTTAATAATTTAACATAAATTAATTCATAAATTAATTAATGAATTTATGAATCGCATACCTTACAAAACATCACATTTAAAATGCACAAAGAAAAACAGCATTTACAAATAAAACGTGTTTTTGTTTCTTTCTCTTGTCCATTTGTACATAATTTCATGGTTTACTTTTTAAACTGTGTTATAAAGTGGTGTTGTTTTTTTTTTTTTTTAAAAAAAAACTAACTTCAAGATAGCATACATTTTCATCAGGCTTCACAATTTAATTCATTAAGTCATTTCTAGCGAACTATATTGCTCATTTACGTGATAAGTCACGGAGACATTTTCCTCTAATAACCACAGTAACACCTACAGAGACACAGCTTATTGATAATTGTCATTTTCAGCATCTTGCTGAGACATGAATGCTTACATGTGGATTGTGGGTGGGTGGGAGCATTTGGATGAGCGGCTGGGAGAACAATTAAAGGACTATAAAAATAAAAACACACGATTAAATCTGGTCGCCACCCTCGTTGAAGTAGTCTTCTTGTGCTGCTCCTAGTGCTCCTGCAATGTTTGTACGCTGCCATGTCAAGCAGCATCTGTGATGGACACTGAATTTCCAAAACCTGGTTGAACTGTGACCCTTTAACTTGAATCTATGAGGGACAAATTAACGTAAATGCTAAAGAAAACGGCAAGTTTCCTCCTGTAGCTCTTTTTTAAATCTTAAAGCCTCCAACCCTTTCAAGGTGAAAACTGCTGTTTCTTCTTTGTTTGGTAGCTGCAGACCCACCCCTGGTCACCTGTGCTGATCGTGAGATTTAATCAAAATGACCATTCTGCACGTCTCATTTAAAAAATTGCCAAAAATACAGACTTTGTTCTAACCAGATTCGGTAAAAAACTAAAAATTTTGCGCTTTTCAGCTGAACTGTAGACAGTGTTTACAAAGAGCAGGAATGATGGAGATATGGTACAAATTAGAGAGATCAGGAAGAAAAATAAAACATCTTTGATCAATAAAATAAATGCAGCATGGCTCAAAAATGGAACACAGAGGAGCAAACTGTTGGAACATACACTCAGCATGGTGAAACAACTTTATAGAGTTGATGTGAAGAGTTTGTAGAGGTTGTCAAAACTGTTAAAACAATGACCCTTCAACTTGGATTTCTGGGGAACAAATTCATGTCATATAACCACATGAATATTAAAGGAAGCAGCAAGCTTACTCTTGTGGCTCCTGACCTGAACTTCTTTCTCCGGTCTTAAAGGCTGCAGCTCTTCTAATGTGAAAACTGGTGTTTCTTCTCTTTTTAGTAGCTACAGACCCACTCTGGTTTGGGCTCCAAGGTAAAGTCATAAATGGTTTTAATGGTGTGATGTTGCATGAATGTGACTATGATGCACTCCACAACCAGTCCTGGAACTTATTGATCACACCACACATCCTGAAGAGGTGCTAAAATGACTTAAATCCATGTGACTTCAGACAGGTGTCATATATATTTCCTAACACACAGTCCTGATAGTCGATCACAGCAGCCTGAAACAAACTGATTTAAACTGATATACATCATAACCTTATCTGTAACCACGATAAGACTTTCATCTGTTACCTTCTTGCACATTGTACGACTGTTACTGTTGATAAGATGCAGCACTAGTGCTTAAACTTGTGCTGCATCCAATTTTTGTTCAGTTTCTCTGCGTAATCATCATAAAATTTAATTATATGGTTTTAAGCAAGCTGATGCTGTCAGTATCAACAAAAGAGGTTAAACTATTGACAGTGTTGAGAATAATCCTTGTTTTAACCTAAGATGTTTTAATAATCTCAGATGTTTTGATCACTAATCTGACTGTTGGTCTGCTGCAGTTTGAGTAGTTTTGGATTTTCCACTTTGGTGCAGTCAAAATATCTGCTATAAAGTGCAGTGAGCTAATTGTAATGTAACCAGAGGAGTGATTTTTCTTTCTTCTTCTATTCTCAGTAGTATTTTACACATCAACATTGGCTTTTCTCTTGTTCTGTATCATCTGGGACTTTATTGGATTTGTCAGCGGACAAACCTGACCAGAGGTTGTGCACTTACAATGTAGAGGATTAATAAAGAGGCCCAGTGCTGGTGAGGAGCAGATCTCTGGCTCTACTCGTCTCATTAGCTGTAACCCAAGGCCGAGCTGGGAACTGGAGGGCAGCGTGCCACGAAACACACACTTATAAAAAGAAACACTAGCTGGCATTCAAACACAGCGGCTCACATTCGGACTCGCAGCCACAGTCGGGGTCTTGCCGTTTGGTTAAATGTGCGTATTGGCCTTTTGAAGTGTGCTCTTATACGTCTTAATCGTTTGTCCTCCGACCTCGAACACACATCCTGAACATTAAGAGAGCAGAGATGGCAACCGCTGCCTTGGCTTAACAACCCAGAATCACAACACATGCTTTTAAAAGTGTTTACAAATGTATTAAAAAATATAAAAGTCAAAACTTTCATTTTTAAAAGTCTTCAGACTCTAAGCTCTGTTCGACTACATCCTGTTTGCTGTAACCTGGTAGGTCTGAATGTTTTTCTCCTAACAATAGCAGAAAGTTATACAATTTATCAGAGGCAGAAACTGTAAAAAGCTATTTCTTTTCTGAACTTCCTCAAATGTTACTGTCTCAAATGAACTTCAATTGGGGAAATTAATCAAATTTAGCTTAAAATTGTGATATTCCATCAATGCTAAGGCATCTAAAAACTCTGGTCTTAAATAAGTTGTTACCAAACATGTAGTAAGTGTGTTTTGTCAAAGTGGTGCTTGTGACAAGATTTCAAGCTCACTTATATCATAGTTCTTGCAAATATGCACTTTGAGATTTGTAAAGTCCTCCTTAAGACTTGTTGCTTGCAGTTGTTAATCGTAATCAAAAATTCTGCGACTTTGCCTATAAAAATCAAAAACTAATTTACCAGTCTCTTTGTGCAGTGCTACTCTGTTCCCAGTGCTCCTGCAACATATGTAACACTCCCTGCAAGTCCTTATTATGTAAATATGTAATTTTTTGTACAAGAAATAAGTTGACAGTTTGACTTTCAGAATCTGTAGTTTCACCCAGGCTTATTAAATAATCATCTGTAGCCACTGGAGCTTTAGAGTGTGTAAACACTACATACAGTATTGATGGAAGAGTTGAGGTGTAGACTTAAAAAATTAAGCCTGAAAATTATGAGATTTAATCTAAATTGTTTCATTTTAGAGCAGTTTGCGCTAACTAGATTCGGCAAAAAACTAAAAAAAAAATTGTGCTCTTCACCATAACTGAGAAGCCTTGATTGACTCAACTGTGACCAACAGTCACATGATGAAAATTCTTAGATTTTTCAGATGAAGTGCAGGCAGTGCTTACAAAGAGAACAAATGTGACAGATATAGAGTAAATAAGAGAGATCGTGAGGAAAAATGAATAATCTTTAATCAATAAAATAAATGCAGCATGGCACAGAAATGGTAAACAGAGGAGCAAGTTGCTGGTGAGACGTCGTTCAAGAGTTGATATGAAGAGTCTGTAGAGGTTGTGAAAATGCATGAAGTTGAATATCTCCAGCATGTCCTGTGGAAACACCTGAGAACACTTGGAAGAGTGTTGTATGTATAAACTAAATAATTCAACTTTCATTTTTTATGATTTATGAAGACATTTCTGAATTCTCTCTATTTTCTAGCCATTGTTATGCTATTTCCTTTAGAGGTGCAGGACTTTATATTGCAATGAAAAATGAGCCCATAGTGAGGAAAGATGCAACAGGAGCAAAAAAAAATGTCCAAGAACGGGTTCAGGTTAAACCATAATAGTAAAATGTGCACAAAGTCAGCTGGTCTGAATACTTTCTGATGTGACTGTAATTCACAAACGGCTCTGTTGTTCTAGTTTATTTACAGTAAAACACTCGTTATACATGAAACTATTTCCCCACATAAAGGTTTGAGATAGAAATAAGCCTGCAGGCTGCATTTACACAACACATCTGAAGTATATGACTGATCTGTTGAGGTGCATTGTGGGTAATGTTGTCACAAGGCTTTGACAAGGAAGAAGAGTGCCTTTATGGTCGGCAGCATCAATTAAAATCCTTTTGTTTTTAAAGCTTTTGTTAAATCAGAGCTCTCTTTTCAAATGCCAGAAGGCTCCACTTAAATAACAAAACATTTTTTTAACTTTCTCTGGTGTCAGTGTGGGCCAGAAATATGAAATCAGTGTTTCTGTGTCTAGACATGCGCTCCTTATCCTAACGGGGACGGCCTCATGTAGATGTTTGTTTTCTTCAACATTGTATTATGTAAATCCACTCACGAAAAAGAGCTTCTATTTATTTTAAGAGATTCTCTTATTTGCATTTTGCATAAAACATTAAGGCCTGAAAACAAACTTTAATGCAGTGGAAGGCGATAATAAAGAAGCCATGATGTTTCCTTTAGCGAGCGCTCGGAGCTGTGAGCACATTATCATCTGTCAGGCCAGACTGCAGATGTGGGGATGAAGAAAGAACAGAGATAATGTCCTGAGCTTCGGCGTCTGTCTTAGCAGGAGAGCATTTTGGTTTCAAACTGATTGAATTAGGTGTCACCACTTGCTGCTGAAAAATGGTTGAAAGAGAGTCGAGACCAGAGTGATTGTAGTCATCATCTCTTACAGACACTCAGTCTGTTGGATGACTGTACGCCTGGTCGGCTTGTCCGTGCATGAAGCCTCGGCTTTTCTTCCCACTGCTAAGTCCTTGCTGGCAGCTTGTGGGAGAACGGGAACAATAAAACCCAGACTCGACGCCAAAAGGCGTTATTCTCTCCCACAGAAATGCTGCTTCTTACCTGTCCAGGCGTTTCTTCTGTCCACGTCACCATGAAATATATTTACAGAACAGCTTGTTTGGCCCTCAAACAAAAAAAGAAAATAAGTGGCTGCCTCTCAGTCTGACTTTATTTCCTCACTACAGCTGCTTCTGCAGAGGTACATCCTTACAACCACAGATCTGCACTGCAAAAAAAACAAAACACCGTATTTAAAAAAAACTGTTAACATGTGCTACAAAAAATACGATAAAAAACATGGAATACTGTAACATTCAGAAACTGGGTAAGGAGCTACAAATGCCTGTAAAATCATATTTTTTTTAAAAACAGTAAACATCTGGCAACATCTGTTTTATTAAAGTCAACATGTAAATTGATGCATTTTTCTTTAACAGTTTCTGTGATTTTTTTTTACTTGATTAGCTGTAATTCAACAAAACAGATAAAATAACAGTTATAAAAAATTCTAATAAAATATGGCAAATATTTTAATGAGAACATTTTGTGCTGATTTAAATACAATAAAAACAGTCAAATTTAATGGCCAAACATTGTAAAAGAATAATCATTTGTAACAATACAGATGTTCCATGATTATTTTTTTCCCTGATTTTGTTACTGATTTTCTGCAATTTATCAAAACAAAGAAAATCTATAAAATTACATTTTTCTTTTTAGAATGGTTTTTTATAATAATTATTTTAACCATTATTTACAATTTTCCAGTCCTTAATATAAGATTTTTGTCTCTCAAATACTGGCAAATATCTGTAAAATCAGGATGTTTTTTCAGATTTAAAATAAAGTAAAAGATTTTGTATTTTTGTAGTCGCACATTATAAAAGATCTAATTCTATTTGTGAAAATACAGATTTCTAATGTGAACATTATGTACAGTTTTGTCCCTTTTCTTGTACAGTCAACATGTATTTCTTTAAATGATCTACAATTGAGAAATGCTGTAAAATTTAATTTTATACATTTTTTTGGCCAATAACAAAAAAGGTTTTGTTATAAAAAGCTCTTATCATTGTACCTGTAGATGGGACTACATTATTTTAAGTCTATTTGAAGTCTTAATTTTTATGATGTTGATCATTTCATATCATTAGGGTAATTGGTTCCTTATCTTTTTGCACTTATGTCTCATTCAGGTTTATTTTCCAGCTCAGAATTGGCCTTTGGGGAGTGACAAAGCAAGACAGGAGCAAAAATCCATATTTTTTTCTGGTATTTCTGACCATTTGACAAACAATAATGTTTATAATATTTGAGTAAATTAAACCACAATTTAAAAACTGCCTCAAAAACATGCTATTTTCCCTCTGAATTTTGCTGAATAAATCATATTTGATGAATTTAAAGCTTAAATGTCTTTAAAAGTCCTGATTTCCAGTTTTAAAACCAATTCTTCAGGCTCTAACAGCACTTTGAAGCCCAGTCCCAAAGTTTCCAAAGATGTCCTCACTCCTGAAGACTAGAAATGATATTTTTACTCTCTGAGATAGAAGTGGAAGGGCACACCCACGGACAGGAAGTATATTCTTGACAAGAGTTCAGGCCTGAGGAGGCAGCGAGTGACATGTTTCTGCTCCTTCGTCCATCAGCAGCCTCCCCCTCAAACCAGAACACAGATCTGTGAATTATTCACATTAACGCCACTCTGCATGTCATTAAACGTGTATATTTGTGAGTAAATGCTTGTTTTTTTTGGCTGACACTTCTACCTCAGAGTCAAACCTTCAGCCCTCCCAATTATGAAGCTACTTCCTTTGAAGTTTCAAGACCAAAAACATCATTACAGGTCGACAAGGCCAACTCTCAAGAGTTCTAGAGACACATCTTCTGTCTGAGAGAATGTTTGGGCTCGTTGTCTTGCTGCAGAGAGACTCCCTGAATATACTGTAATGTAATAAAACTAATAGAACACATCAGCAATATAATTATGTTTTTTGATTATTTAAATACAGGTCACAGTCTGTTCTCATGGTCACACATTGTAGCTGAATGAATCATTATTTCATGTTATTTTAGCCATTTTTTAAACAGTTTACATGTAAATTAATACTTCTTTGCTGCAATTTTCCTACTTATTAACTGTAATTAAACAAAACAGTGAAAACCTGTAAAATACAAGTTTAAAAAAATGGTTTAGTATTTTTCAGTCCGCAACATACATCATTTTTCTTTCAAATAATTGCAAATATCTGGACAATATTGATATTTTGTGCTTATTTAAACACCAAACTCCTAATTATTGTCTTGGGAAAATATGTAAAACTCAATAATTAAAGAAAAAAAAAACACAACTCCATTTCCCAAAAACTACGTTTCTATTCAACTCAACTGCATCTCATTTATATTTTGCATAATTATGCAAGGTTTAGAAAATTTTCTTAGCTGAGAGTCAGCTGTCTTATCAATCAGTAATCAATAATGATGAAAATGAATAGTACTCCATATGCTGATAAAGCATTTTCTGACTCGCCAAATACAGACTTCCAAAAATGTCAAGTTTTGAAGAAGTTTTGGGTCATCCAAGAAGGCAATTCTACTTATTTTGTTGGCCACTGAGTCATTTTAATAACAGAATATAAATGTTCCACCAAAACAATTCCCCCGTCACTGTTTTGCTGGGACACCATCACTGCATCCTGGGCTGAGCTCAACATATGATGACTGTTTGACTGGTGATTGGCCAAAGGATTTTCCCCCCTCTATAGCAGAATGATTATGAGGTACAGTCAAACCATTCTACAGCACCAACACTGTGCTGTGGAGATAAGTCTGGCAATGTGAAACTAGATTTAGGAAACTAGCACAGTTTAGGTTAAAATACAACCCTTTTAGGTTGATGAGTCCATCCAATATACACTATCGCTCACAAATTTGGGGTCACTTAGAAATGTCCTTATTTTTGAAAGAAAAGCATTTTTTCAATGAAGATAACATTAAATTGATCAGAAATACAGTCTAGACATTGTTAATGTGGTAAATGACTATTCTAGCTGGAAACAATTGATTTTTAATGTAATATCTCCATAGGGGTACAGAGGAACATTTCCAGCAACCATCACTCCTGTGTTCTAATGCTACATTGTGTTAGCTAATCATGTTGAAAGGCTAATTGATGATTAGAAAATCCTTGTGCAATTATGTTAGCACATGAATAAAAGTGTGAGTTTTCATGGAAAACATGAAATTGTCTGGATGACCCCAAACTTTTGAATTGTAGTCTATGATTGGTTGGCTGACAGGGACTGGCAGTTGAAACATATTTGTGATAAGTCATTAACAGAAATCATAACTAAAAATGCAATTTAGTTATTTAGGAACCCATGTTTTAGAAGACTGGACTGGTAATACAGACACTGCCCTGCACACCTGTATGAATAGGACTGGACACAATTATTGGGCTAATAGCTGCTAATCACCCAATGTATAAATGAGCCACTAATTCTGAAGTATTACACCCTTTTAGACATTAAATGGTTCATCAGTATCAGTTGATGCTCCTCTGAATGCCGAATCTTTATACGATGTGTCCTTCAAATGCAGCTGCCTCTGAATTGGGTTGAAGCTAATGAAAATGAATCTGAGCTGAATGAATAACTGACCTGCTGGTTTTGTTGTTGTGTGGAACAAAAGAGTGTCCTCACCGCTGCGCCTGTACAACGTTCACAACGACAGAGTTTTAAATTATACTGAACATGCTACAGAACACAAATTCAGACTCACGCAAAGTGTGATCTCAATATTCATGATGGAAGCAGCGTGTCGGCTGTGCTACTGAGGTTTGTTTACCTCCGGGCCTGAAGACTTCATCTGGTTTTACGCTTGTTTTTTGGTGTCGACACAAATACAGACTTAAACACTCTGACTTGAGGCAAGTTTGTTCTCCTTCTCCATTGGAAATGATGGATTGATGCTGCTTCCTGCCACAAACATGACACAGATATCTGTCCAGTTTCTGTGTCAGGTCTGGATGTGTCTCACTGAATAAACTTTGATTTAAAACCGTCCTCGTGGGGACACTTCTGTGTCAGGAGGATATTTTGGGTGGCCATCGCAGCTTCAAAGGGCCGTTTGAGGTTTTTTAAGGTTAGAAAAAGGTGTCTGTTGAAGTGAGAGGGTTTGGAAAAGCAGAATTAGACACAATTTTTATGACTTTTTCAGATATTTCTTGGAAAGGTGCAGGTAGCTAGCCAGTAATTATCTCTATTCTCCTAAACAGTATTATTATTATTTGTGATTGAGCAGTTAAATGAGAAAAAAACACACAAATAAATTCATTCATTCCACCATTATTTACACTATAGAAACTCTGAATTTTCTCAATCACATGACTGTTGGTCACAGCCAAGTCAGTCGAGACTCACTCAGTTTGCGTGGAAGAACTGAGATTTTTTTTGTTTTTACTGAATCTGGCGCTTTATTTTTGATGATTTTTTAAATTTAGATGCAAAAAATGACAGTGATTTTGTTGAAATATCATGATTTTAGTGTTGAGCAGAATCCCTCTGTTGTCATTGCACAGTATATAATGAAATTAAGCAGCAATCCTGTCAGTGCATTCACACAATCTGACATTTTTAAAGGTACTATAAGAAATGTGCATATAGAAAATATACAATCAAGTAAAAAAATAATATGTGCAAGCGTGTCTTTGAAAGCAATGGGATAGCTTATTCTTTTAAAGATAGCTTATTTTGATTATTAGGAATTATTAAAACCATAGTTTTATTATGGAACTTTTACATTCATACGTTTTACCCTTAGATGTGGTTATTTTTTCCTACAGAACTGCATGTCAAACATAGTTAGGTCTAGGAGCATCTGAAAGTTGAAAATGAGAATTTTTCCTGTTTTTACAGTTTCTTGCTCTAATAAATGGTGTATTTTTTTTGGCATTTTTAAAAATTATAACCTGCCTTTTAAACCCATTGGCAGGTTTTGGGGTTCAGATGGTTAAGTCCTGATTTACAGTCACCTATAGATAGATTATTGTCAGCGACTGTCCTCACAAACATAAAATTAGTTTCTTTGTGTGAGACTTCAGCTGATAACGTCGTATTGTGAAATGTGTTTTCCCTCCTCACAGAATGAGAACACACTCCCAGTTTAATTTGTCCATTTGTGTTGGAGATAATCTGTGCTTACATGTGTCAGTGGCCTCATTAGAGGAGATGAAGGTAAAGTCCTCTGAAGCTGAAATGTAATATTTCACACGGCTGATGCTCTTTCATTATGCCAGATAATTAACCCCAAAGCTGCTGTGAGTGACACTCGACAGAGAACAGTCTTCAGATGAGTGCTGTGATCGTGTTTCGCTGTTGTAAACATCTAATGAAATGAATGTTTTCCCGCTAATATGAGCCGGCTTCATACTTTCAACGCAGGAGCAGATAAACAATGTACAGATGCATTTCAATGTGGTCTGACAAAACATTCAGCTTCTCAAAGATCAGATGATCAATTAGATGAGCTGGTTCAGGCTGAAATGTAAGCAACGAGTTTGATTCCCTCTCAGAAGGAGAGACAAGTGTTTTGAGGACAGAAATGAGCTGAGTGTGTCTCTGAGCAGGTAATTAAAGCTGCACTCATTGATTTTTACACTCATTTGTCATTAAAGCATCAGTGTTTTCAAAATAAGGGTTGTGTATGCATTCGAATGCGCTTTCAGAATGAGAATCACAATACACTGAATTACATAAGCCTCATTTACAATACAGTTAATTAAAGAAAAAAGATATTAAAACAGAAAATTAAGAATACGGTAATTAGAGAATTTAAAATTTTACAACAAATAAATCAAATTAAACAAGAATTCCTGGAGGTGAAAGAAGTTGCTACTGGCACATTTTTCCTCACTATTTAATTTTTTTTTTTACTGCAATATAAAGTCCTGCACCTCTATGGAAACAGTACATCCATGATTAGAAATAGAGAGAACTTAGTAATAGCCTGTGTTTAATAATTACATTATTATTGCCACTTGAACTCCGTGTTTTTACATAACTCTGCACATCAGCCGTAGAAAGATCTTTGACCATCCTGAATGTATCTTCCATCAACTTGCTCCTCTGTTTGCCATTTTTCAGCCATGCTGCATTTACTTTTTTGATCTGGTGTGTTTGATTTATAATGCCATAGATCATAAATGCTAAAAAGTTGGATTTCTTTAATTATTTATGTTTAAAACAATTTAAAAAAAACTGTGATGCCCATCATTTTTCCAAGAACCCATAGATTTTACAGTTCAGTTTACAGTTGAAATTCTTAATTTAAAAAAAAAAAAAAAAAAATATATATATATATATATATATATATATATATATATATATATATATATATATTTTTTTTTTTTTTTATTTTATTTTTTTTTTTTTGCTTTACAGAAATTGGAAAATCCTGAAATCAACATGTGTAACCTTTTCCCTACAGGCACCAATAATGTAAAGATATGGGATGCGAACCTCCAAACATCAGACATAAATGCCAAATGCTTCACCTTTGGAATAGACAGGTGAAGATGTCCAATCAGAGAATCACAAAAAAGATATTTAATTGAGGCATATCCAATCATCACCTTTGGGCAAATGAGCTAAAATCTTTGTTTCATTTGAACAACTCATCATTTATTTTTCATAATAGGTTATTCTGTGATATTCAGGAGATGAAGAGTAATATGTTTCTTAGGTTTAGAGGAAAATGGTCTATTTGGTAAAGACCAAAATTACCACCCTATTGTCTTATAAAGGATAGATACAGTGTGGAACCTTATGTGAAGTATAATTTTAATCAGAATGCAGAGATCCCTGTGTGCACAGTTAGGCTCAGGAACATTACCATTAGCTTTAGAGAATGGAAGGCTGAATGCTACTCTAGAGAAGCACAGACTTGTTTGCTGTGTAATTTAGGTGAAGTTGAGAATGAAGATCATTTTATGTTTTACTGTCCTGTATACAAAGATATCAGGGAGGTACTTTTTAGAAAGATGTCTTCTGTTTGTTTAGATTTCTTTTGGTTGGATGACCAGGAAAAACTTGGGTTATGTTTGTGAAGGGAAACTGTTTTTATGGCAGAGTTTCTTTGCCAGACCTGGGATAAAAGGCAACATATTTTGTTTGAGAACTGAGCAGCAAAATAATGTGTGTTTTAGATGTATTGCTGCAATGCTGGTATACTGGTGTCTTGTAAACCCATGAGGGTTGGGCTCGTTTGTGTGCATGACACAAAAATAAAGAAATCAATCACGTATAAAACGTGGTAACTCTACATACTGTAAGTATTTAACTACTGACAGTTTTACAGCCTCTGTTTGTAATATTATTCTGTACATTACATGTTCTACAAAGATGTGTCACCGTGTTGACTGTATCTTCCAGCAACCTCTGTATACCTTTTCTGAGCCATACTGTGCCGTATGACACAGTTATATCTACATATTATAGAATTTAGAGTAGTAATTAGTTGTTATCAGTTTAAAAACACTAACCAATTAAGTACTTTTATTTCATTGAGTCAGGCCATAGATAAAGTTTTTTTTAAAAGCCTTTATTTCATCTCTTGTGTTTGTTTTCTGTTTGCAGGTCAACATGCCGGAGCTGGCCTTGCTGCGCTTCGTCGTTCTGGATGACGACTACATTGGAGACGACTTCATCGGCCAGTACAGCGTGGCCTTCGAGTGCCTTCAGCCCGGCTACCGCAACGTGCCCCTGCTGGGTCTGGCAGGAGACCCCTTACCTCACACCAGCCTGTTCGTCCACGTGGCCGTCACCAACCGACGGGGAGGCGGGAAGGCCCACCGGAGAGGCCTGTCAGTGAGGAGGGTGGGCAGGCGAGGGAGGGAGTACGTGACGCTGAGGCACACTGGCATCAAGGTGGTGGACGAGACCTTCAAACCAGCCAGCGGACCCCTGAAGGAGGCCACGGACCTGCGGGAGGATGCCCAGGTGAATAATGATTGAGTTGATTATGTGTAAAATCCGGATCCATACGTATCATTAGTTCCTGAGTTAGGAATTCTTAAAAAGTGGATTTTTGCATTGTTTTCTTCATGCCAATCTGTGGATGAATGTTTGAAGAGCCACAACTTGAGAAGTTATGTAGCTGGAATCCTGAAATACTGCAGGTTTACTGATATGTTCAGATGGTCTTCAATGGTGCAACCCTGCTTTGGTAGAATAATACAAACCAGTTATATGATGGTGCAAATTTGGTAAAAATGTCAATATTTCAGTCTGCTCTGATATTCTACCAACCATGAAACCTTTATTTTTAAACCAAAGAGGCAGATTTTTTTTTCCCTGTGATTGGCACCATTTGGAGCTTCAGTAATGTAGAATCTGCTGCCAGTCAGAGACACACTTCATGAGAAAAAAATATTAACATTACGTTTTTTGGCCAATATTTAAATATGTATAATTCAGCAGGGATGATGGTAAAACCACTTTGATAGTGTCACAAGTGGAAGAGTTATGTAAGATTGTTGACCATGTGTACAATCTGGATCCATAGGTAGCAATAGTTTTTGAGTTCAAAATTCGTAAAGAAGGTGGAGTCATGTAGGTTTTTGCATCATTTTCTTCGTGCCAATCTGTGGATCAATGTTTGAAGAGCAGTAACTTGAGAAATGATGTACCTGGAGTCCTGAAATTTAGCAGGTCCATTGATATGTACTGAGGATCTTCAATGGTTCAACCCTGCTTTAATAGAATAAGGCAAACTAGTTAAATGATGGTGCAAATGTGGTGAAAATTTCAATATTTCTGTCTACTCCAATATTCCACTGACCATTAAACCTTTATTTTCACCCTAAGAAAATGATTTTTCTCCCTGTGATTGGCACCAATATGAGCTTTAAGAAGGTGTAGTATGGTGCCAGTCAAAATTTATGAGGAAAAAAATTATTGAAATTACATTTCTTGCAATTATGGCCAATATTGCCCAATAATATGGGTCAGCGTTTGAAGTGCCATAACTTGGGAAATGTAGTACCTGCGGTCCTGAAAATCTGCAGGCTCATTGATTTGTATATCTGGCTGGAATTGCTTAAGGTACCACTTTCCATAAAATTCTTAAAAGCACTATGAGTTCGAAATCCATGATTTTTCTTTTAGCCCAGTAACAATATTATATAACTCCATTCATAGAGTGGTTTCACCATCATACCTACTTGATGCATGTTCAAATATTAGCTATGAATGCAAAAAAACTCATACAGTAAGCTGCTAACTGGCAACATACTCTGCATATTTAAAGCTCCTAATGGTGCCAATGACAGGGGAAAAAAAATCTGCCTTATAGGGTGAAAAATAAAGGTTTTATGCTTGGTGGGATATCAGAGTAGAAAAAAAACGTGAACATCTTTGACCAAATTTTCACCATCGTAGAACTGATTTGTATTATTCTATCAAAGCAGGGTTGCACCTTGAAGACCAAATGTACATGTCAATATACCTGCCAAATTTCTGGACTATATATACATTATTTCTAAAGTTATAGCACTTTAAACATTGATACACAGATTGGTGCAAAGAAAAGATTCAAAAAGCACCACGACCCTACCTTCTTTAAGAATTTTTTACTAAAAAATTGCAACATATGTAACCAAAAATTCTACATATGTTCTACTTAATAGCATACACAGGGAGAAATCAGACACATATGAGATGATCAGGCATTAACTGTCATTTAAAATTTGGAGAATTTAGGTGGATTGACCCAGTATACACAGTGCTACTGTTGATGGTTTCATGTGCAGAAGTTGTTTTGTTTTGTTTTTTTTTTTAAGTCAAACAATATGTTTGGGTTGTTGTAGATTTATTTATCTATGGTTTTCTGTGGCTATGAGAGTCCCGGTACACAAGAAAAGTGTGTACCCTCCTGTGTAATATCACATAAATGTCAGCTGATTCAAATCTGTGTCATGTTACAGTAATTGCATTACCTCTAGAACAGTTTAGATTCACTTCATTAAAGATACACAGGAGGACATGAGGTTCAATTATATTTATTTTATCTATTTAGCTCTTTAGCTGTTATATTAGGTAAAAGTCTGGCTACATACTTGTCCAGGGCGTAATTTTCTTGTCAGTACTGTTAATTAGAAGAATGCAATTTGGATTTACGTCACATTTAGCAGATACTGCTCTGCAATGTACTCACTCCTGATGTGTATTGTAATTGTTTTGGTAAAAAAAAAAAAAAAAAAGTTAAAGTCGCTGGTTTTAAGATAGAAATGTTGTAATAGCAAGACTCAGATTGACCCATAAAAGGCAGCAGAGCACTTCATTGTTAGCTAACCTGCAGATAACATCTCTGCAGACATGTTCCACAAGTGCAAAATCTAAATTTGCTTTTGGAAAGAGAGCACGAGCACAGTTCCATTCATATTCATTGTGTTTGGGAACAAAACCTGGACAAACACAGAAAAACTATTTCCACTGGACACCCAGAGACGGGAGTTGGTTTGACCCAGTGTCGATACAATGTCTGGTTTTCAGTAGGAGTTTCTTACATGATGGTGCTGAAATTAGACTCTACCTGAGACTCTCAGTGGGCTGAATAGGAGGAGGAGGAGGAGGAGGAGGAAGGCAGTGACAACAGAAGAGTCAGTGAGAAGAGTGGAGGAGGATTATACAGCTTCTATAAATACCAGCGAAAATAGAACCTGGTCACACAGCACCCTCCAGCTTATCATTGAATACCAACATGTACGGGTGGGCAGGGTGAAAAGAAGCTCTTTGCTGTGGATCTGATGTTATATTGTTATTAGATATGTGTATGTGTGTGTGTGTGTCTATATATATATATATATATATATATATATATATATATATATATATATATATATATATATATATATATATATATATATATATATATATATGTATGTGCATATATATGTATATATGTATATGTATATATATACATATACATATATATATATATATATATGTGTGTCTGTTTTACAGTGTTTGACCATAAAACTAAAGACCTTTTTTCTAAAAATACCCCCCCTTTTTTATTTTACAGAATTTTCCTATTTTGTTTTACTGCAGATGGTAACTAGTAAAATCATAGCAAAAAGTATTTATTTGCATGTCAACCATTTAAAAAATCCCAAACTGTAAATAATATCCATATTAAAAATGTGTATTTATAAATCAAATTGTTACCTGTTTTAACATATAAATACATTAAAAAAAAAACTTTTTTTTACTTTACTAGATATTGTCCCCAAGTGAAAGACAAAAAAAACAAGGGAAATCTGTAAAATTGCAGTTAAAAAAAAATGATTTACCACATTTCAGTCTTTTTCATATAGAACTATTCTTTCAAATAATGGCAAATATTTAAATACTGTAGAAAATAGACGGGGCTGCACAGTGGTGTAGTGGTTAGCACTTTCGCCCTGCAGCAAGAAGGTCCCTGGTTCGCGTCCCGGCTTTCCCGGGATCTTTCTGCATGGAGTTTGCATGTTCTCCCTGTGCATGCGTGGGTTTTCTCCGGGTACTCCGGCTTCCTCCCACAGTCCAAAAATATGCTGAGGTTAATTGATTATTCTAAATTGCCCGTAGGTGTGAATGTGAGAGTGCTTGTTTGTCTATATGTGTAGCCCTGCGACAGACTGGTGACCTGTCTAGGGTGTCCCCTGCCTTCGCCCAAGTCAGCTGGGATAGACTCCAGCCCCCCCCATGACCCTAGTGAGGATTAAGCGGTGTATAGATAATGGATGGATGGATGGATGGATGTAGAAAATAGCGTATTAAGGTCAAATGTTGTAACAGAACATATTACTATTTGTAAAAATGCAGATTTTTGATGTGGACATTATTTAGCTTTAGCCTGTTTTTGTTTGTTTGTTTGTTTACAGTCAACATCTAAATTAATACCATTTTCTTTCATTATTATTTATAATTTAACAAAATAAGGAAATCTGTAAGATAACCATTAAAAATATTTATTATTTAATTTTTAAAATACATTATTTTCTTTCAAAAAAAAGCACATAATAGCAAGATATTTTTAAAATTTTATTAAAGTATAAATTGGTGGATTTTATGGTCAAACATTGTAATGTTTAAAATAATTTCTGTTTGTAAAAAAAATACTGATTTTTGACACTACAAATCAAATAACAACAATCTTAAGAAATTGTGATTATTTTGCTGATTTAGAAAAAGAAAATGTAATTTTGCAGTCAACAGTTGTAAACGAACAAATGATCATTTATGAAAATACAGATTTTTTTTATCGTGTAATTTAATAATTTTTGTTCTGATTAACAAAAGGGAGGAATCTGTACAATGACAGTAAGAAACATTTAAACGTAAAAAACTGTTGATTTTTTTTTTTATTGTGCACATTTGATGGATCAAATAACTGACATTGAGTCTCTGGTTTTGGTGAAATCACCTGAAAAATCAACGCATTACATGACACTGATGCGGCAATCCTGTAAATCCCCATCGTCTCGTGTATCAGCGAATCCCACCGATCGGTCTGTCACTCCCCCCCACACCCACTCTCACACTAATTCCCACTCAATCACACTACTCATTCACAAACGGCCTCTAATCCGGAGCTTCGGTCTCATTGTCCCGTCATCTGCCTCGAGTCCAGCTGTGGCCTCATCTGCCACAGTCGCTCATCGTCCATCACGTCGCCTCCATACAGGTGGGCTGTGATAATCAGACACTCCAGGCTCTGCCAGCTGGAAAATAGTGTTTTTGTACTCTCATGTGCAAAAAAAAACCCAAACCTTTTATTATGAGGTGACCCAGAACGGCAGCTATTTTTTGTCAGACGTATGCACCTGCAGCGGCTTTAAAAAAACACCCTAAATTCTGTGATTTTTCCACATTCATGCCATATTGTCTCCTCTGTTGCCAAATGCGCTTAAGCTAAGGCTGATTTCACCGGATTAAACGCTGCAATGACTGCCATATTGATTTAATTCACAGGAGAGACAGCAGTCGACGGAGGGGAAGTGACTGTGAACGCAGCCTTTTTTGACCTTTCCCAGCTTAGTATTACAGCCGGAACTGTACATCTGATCTAATACCGTCCCCCCTCTTCTCCTCTTCTTCCTCCTCTCAGAGCACCACGGCCAGTTTCAAAGAGCAGTGTGGGCTCCCCACTGTGGCCAAGCTGAAGCAGTGCATCCAGAGCCTGGCCACCAGGCTGCAGAGCCCTGAGGGCTCCATGGGGGCCTCCATGGTGCTGAAGGAGGGCTACCCGAGTTTAGAGCCGCTGGTCAGCCTGTCGGAGCCAACCAGGAAGCTGCTGGCCGCATACGACACGGTGAGAGACACAAAAACATGCTGGGAGATAAGATAAGCCTTCATTAATCCCACAGCAGGACGGTGCAAACATGTAGAGAACATAAAAATAAACTAAAAACACACATAAGTACTGAGATGGGGAATGCAGCCCGACCTCCCTCCAGTATTCAATCAAAAAGAAACCAAAAAAAGAGTGTTTGCATGGGGCTGCACAGTGGCTTGGTGGCTAGCACTGTTGTCTCACAGCTAGAACATCCCTTCTCCTTTAATCTCCTTTAATTTCCTTCAAGATCACAAATCACCCCAAGAAATCTACGTTCGGAACTTAAAAGTGGCAAATCATTAAATCATAATCATAAATTACTGTTAATGTCTACTAAAGATCCTGAAAAAAGAACTATTTTGTAGATTAGGATTAGAAAAATACTCAAGTAAAAAAAAATACAGATTTTCTCTTTTTTGTTAAATTACAAATAATATCTAGTCAAAATAATGTATTAAGTAGTAATTTAAGTAATTTAGTTTACATGTTGCAGCATGGATGCTCAATAAAGGGGTAAACAATAAGACAACACAGAATATCATGGTAAAAAGTGAAGGTAAAATAAAATACAATAAAAAAAATTAAAGAAAATATAATATAGAAAAAAATCTACAGAATTTACAAGAGTGACAGTATTTTTTTATTTAAGAGTACACTAAAAAATAACTGTGATACTTGCCATGTTTTTCCTTTATCATAAAATGAACCAATACATTACAGTGAAAATATCAGAACGTACGTAATTCCAACAAAACTAAGTTATAAAGATAAAATAAATAGAACTACATGTAAATCCAGATGTAAAGTGTCCTACTCTATAAAAAATCCTCCTATTTTAATATGGTTCTTCCAGTGAACATGCAAATTAATACTTTTTACTTAATACTTTTTAATACTTTTGTAAATATTGTCCACATCAAATATCTGTTTTCTCAAACAGTCATTTGTTTTGTTATGCTTGACGGTAAAATGATGCAATTTTACTGTATTTAATTTTTTAAAAATATTTTTGACCAATATTTGCCATTGTTTGAAAGGAAAAAAAATTGAGATAAAGGTTTGAAAAATGCAAAAAAAAACACAAAACAGAAAGTGTCTACTAAAATTACAGAAAAAAAGTGTTAGTTTATAAGTGGACTATAAAAAAAACTAAACAAAACAAAAACAAAAATGTAAATATGAAGTTAATTCTTTTATGTTCCACTATAAATGTAAACTGTTTTACTATATTGAAGTCAGTTAAAATATCATTATTTTGCAGATATTTGCTCTTATTTTCTCCATTTACTTGTTCCAATAACTTTTTTCCAGTGCATTTGTGATGCACATAATGTTCATATTCATTATCTCTTTTTATTTATTTCCTTCATTTGAACAGGAGGATTTTAATTCTGTCCTCTGAGACTGAACACTGTGTACACACCTGCCCACATACAATTACACAGTCCTCAGGTATTAAATATGCAGGGAGACTCTCGGAGGTGACGTCCATGAAACAGTCGACCAAACACCTCCTCAGACACACTTTATGGCTGCTTCTCCTCTAACATCAGTACAGGACCAAACCTGTTTCACTTATTTACACCTACAAACCTCACAGTGATTGTCTTTCTAACAGCGTGTTGACATATCAGTGTAGTTGAACCCAGCAGGTCCATGTCAGGAAGACACACTGTAGGAAAATCAACAGTTTATTTATTTACAGTTTACTGATATTTTACAGCTTGTCCCTGTTTTGTTAAATTACAGATAATATCTAGTAAAATAACTGAGAAAAGATATTCATTTATATGTTGACTGTAAAGAAAAACAACAATAAATATATATATACTCATAAATTTACAATGTTTGACCACAAAATTACACCATTTTTTAAAAAGCTGTATTTAAATCAGCCAAAGTATCTTAGTTTATCTTAGTTTTACCCACATTTGCTTTTAAAGATTAAATGGTGAATATTTTTTAAATAAAATGTGATTTTCCAAATTTTCCCTATTTTGTTAAATAGCAGATAATATCTAGTAAAATCACAGAAAAATAGAATTGATTTACCTGTTGACTGTAAAAAAAAATCTTAAAATTATCTTAACTTATTTAATCTTTTAAAATTTCTTGATCTGATAAATTATGACATTTGGGCTTTTTTTTTTTTTAAGATAACATGATCTTCAAAGCTAAAACAACAAAAAGCGGCACGTGTACATCACAAAAGCTAAAATGTCCTTGAGAATGTATTGAAATGATAAATTATGTCACCAGTTTGTCCCTTTATTCAACTAAACCTTCCAGCTCAGTATTATCCAGTTGCACTGAAATGAATCCTTCCACACATTTGACATCTCTGGTTATTTTTTGGATGTTTTTTGTGCAGACTTTGAACACAAACTGTCCCCTGGTTTTCCAGATGATCGGCGCCCAGAAGCAGCTGATTGAGAACGCAGATGGCGTCCAGGAGAGGATCGCTCAGGTGCAGAGAGAAGGTAAAGATGGGTGACACGAGGTGAACTCAGGCTGTTTGGATCGTGAGCAAAACGCCAGATATTCCTAAAAACACGAGCGTCTGAACATCTAACAGGTGATCCTCAATGAGGGCATCTCCTCGGAGAGCGACTTCGTCAGTATACAGCTTCACAAGTCCTCGTTCTAATTAGAAAAAAAGTCAAAAGATGCTCTGATTTTCACACAATCTCACAATCTCACATATTCATCAAAGTATCTCTGCTTGAGACGCTGTTTGCAGTAAATCCTAGCTTCTGTCTTACATTTTCCTCGCTGAGGGATCGATAAAGGTATTTATCTTATCATTAATGTTGGATTTCCCGAACAGTGTGACAGCTGTGCAGCCGAACGGTGTATTTTTAGCTCCTCCAGCCACCTTAGATAACTGCTGACCTTTAGCTGCCAACGTAAATGTCAGGAGGCACTTTGCTTCTCCGTGAATATGTCAATCCAGGAAGTGACAGCTCTCCCATCAAGACATGCTGTTGACACTCGCCTGCAGACATTTCCTGTCAGTCAACAGAAATAGTTCGGGAACATCATGATGGTTATTTTTCACCTGAATGTAAAAACAACCAAACAATCAAAACCTTTTTATTTTAATCCTCGTGGCAATTCAGGCTAACAAATCCATCTTAAAACACCTCCAGATGTCCTTGTGTTCGATTTCAGTTTCTCTATTTCTTGTTCATTTTGCTTTTTTGACATTTTTATCATTGGTTTCATCTGTATTTGTCTGCCTACGTCTTCTGTTATTATTGTAAATGCATATGCAGCTCCGAGGTTGAATGAAAACTGATGGTTTTGCAGGAATGGACTTCCATGAGGAACTGTCTCGGCTCGGGGAGAAGGAAGGACTGAAGGGACGCAAACTGAACAAAGCTGTGGAAAGTTTCACCTGGAACATCACAGTACTCAAGGTATGAAAGGAAGAGCAGAGCATAAAGATATGAACACAGAAAATTGATAAATCAGGCTATAAATTTGCAGTAAATGGACACAAGGTGAATGCAGTACCTCCCGTTGGTAACCCAAAGTTGTTTAAATCAATCTAAATTTAAACAACTTTGGATAACCATGACCTGGATGAATGAGAAACTACAGACATCTCCCATTGGTAACATGAATAACATTACTGTTGGTTAATTGGTTAATTTTCATTAATAAACCAAGTATTTTAAAATGTTTTAAAAGTGCATGTAGTTCTATTCATACTGCAGTATTTATAGCAGCTGCTTACAGATTTGACTGTAGCAAGTCAGTGATCATTTCTCAGGTGTTTAAACCATGTGGGAAGAAATTTGTGCCACGGGAAATTGAATTTGAATCATTCATGTTTATATTTTATTTTTTTGTGATCAAATGTTTATTGATTTTTAACAGACAGCAGTTAAGACAGATGAAAAAGGAAAAGGAAAAAAATAAACCTGTCGATAGGGTTAGCATAATAGATTACTGCCTTTGTTGTCTTAGTTTTCACCCCATTAACTCCCTTCCCCCTACCCTACTCCCAGTTAGCATTTTAAATGCACAAAATTGTTCAAACAACAAAAAAATATTTTTGAAGGTTTATTCCAACAAAAAACACCTTCGACCTAACAAATTATGGTTTTAAAGCATTATTCCAACCCAAATACTACTTTCTAACTAGCAAATGATTGTCTTAAAGGTTTATGTCACCCAAAAAACTATTTTCTAACTAACAAGTCATAGTTTTGAAGGTTTATTACACCAAAATACTACTCTGTAATTAACAAGTTATGGTTTTAAAGGTCTATTTTGCCCAAAATACAACTTCCTAATTAATAACTTGTGATTTTGGTGGTTTATCTCATCAAAATTACCATTTTCAAACTTACAAGTTATGGTTTTAAAGATTTATTTCACCAAAACTGCTACTTTATTACAACAAAATGCTACTTTTTTATTGAAAAAAATCAATTAATGAACCTAATATGATAAAATAAGAATTCTTGCCTTTACAGATACTTGAGAGGTTGGAAAGACATGGACTCTCTTTGCCAAGCTAACTTTGCTGTCCAACTTAATTGTGTTTAATGTGAAATACTTTCTTCACATTTGGCATTCACACAGTAATGGTTGTTTATCTTTGGCCAGAAATGTGGTTCTTGCTTTAATAGGTGACCTGTTCCTCTTAATGTAGTAGATGTCACAAACACAGGGGTCTTTAAAAAGTGGTCGTACAGCTTCTGACTAGTGGAATAACTAAACTAAACTGAATCAAATACTGGAGTTTAAATGCTAAACTTCCACCTTTTTGCTTCACTTGAAGTTCATTTCGATGCAAATCCAGCCCATGTATCTGTGTTTGTGCTGCAGGGGCAGAGCGATCTGTTGCGAGGAGCTAAGCTGGATTCCCTGGATGCTCTGAGGCAGCTGGCTCTGGCCTGTGAAGCCTGCGGACTCACCTCCTCCTCTTCCTCCAACTCCTCATCCTCCTCCTTCTCCACTGCCGAGCTGCACTACTCCTCCCACCCTCTGTCCGGCCGCCGAAGCAGCACTCACGGCAACGGACGCATCTGACAGCCGCCGCCGGGTCCAGACGCCTGCCGGAGATGAGGAGGGAGTAATTAGAGAGGATGGCGGAGATGAGGAGGAGGCAGAGTTTGTCCCTTTATCAGAGCAGTGGGTGTCTAGACTATCCAACACCACAGCACTCTAACTGCTCAAGCCTTACGGTGAGTTCATCCATTATCGCTGAAGGTCCGGCTTGCAGAGTCTCTTCATGAATGTCTGTGGTGGGGATGCGAAGAGAGAGAGAGACAGAGAGAGACGCTTCACATGGGAAATTTTGACGGCTCCTGCTTTTTTTTCCTGAGGTTTGACACTGTAACTCAGCTGTTTTTTCCCCCTCATTAGCGAGGAAACCGAAGACACCTTTGTGACAACGCGGCCGTAATGATGTTTACGGCCCTGCTGGGGTTTGGTTTCAGAGGAAAGTCGAGGTGAATGTAGAGCCGCCTCAGTGTTTCAGTTTGTCTCCTGGGATGGCGACACCTGTGTGTGCTTATAAAGCTGCAAGTAGCCTTTTTAAAACTCACAAAAGTTTTATCCTGCTTTTATTTTTTAGTGTTTCACAGCAGATTGAGCCTCTGAACCCCAAAACCGATCGGCACGCTTGGAAGCCATCTTATCTTTAAATAAATCACCAAAATTTATCTGTCAAAAACCATAAAAAAACAGACAGAATTGTTGGATTTTCAGCTTTCAGATGATCTTTAAACTATTTATCTGTGATATGGGCTTTAGTTTGGAAAACTAATTAAATCTAGGGTGGGTCTAAAACTGTGAATATTCATCTAAAGCACTTTTCAAAATTCACAAAAAATAAATAGTTTGCACCAGACACCACAAACAAAAAATTCTACATTTGCAGTTGAAAAGCCATGATTGAAAAATAACTATTTCTCAGCCAGAAACTGTAAAAAAAAAAAAAAAAAAAAAAAAAGCAATCTGTGGATTTTCGACTTTCCTTTAACTGTGTTGGAATTTGATGTGCTGTTCTGTGAAGAAGACTAATCAAATCAAAGCCTAAAATCGTGATATTTCATCAATTCATTTTATTTCACATTTAAAAATTCACATAACATAAAAGTTTATAACTAGATTCTGTAAAAAAATTTTAAAAAATTCTGCACCTCCTGTCACAACCAAGAAGCCATTAGTGACTCAGCTTTGACCAACAGTCATGTTACAAAAAGGTTGAAACTTCTCAGTTGAACTGCAGGCTGTGTTTACATAGAGGAGACAAGTACTGAAATAATTTTAAAACAGAATAGAATATCTAAAATAATTAAGATAAGAATATCTAAAATATCTATAGTATGTAGGATTACCATTATTTTTGCATTAGTAACACCCGTGGCCACTTAAAAATATGTTGTACATGCTGATTGCAGGTTTTTTTCAGTGTTTGTAAAAGAAATAGTCAAAGAAATATAACTTTCCTTTTTTGCGATTTATGATATATCTGTGTCATGTTGCACAGAAGACATTTCTGTGTTCTCCCTCCTTCTAGTCATGGTTGAGCTGTTTCCATAGAGGTGTAGGACTTAATATTACAGTAAAATATGAGCCCCCAGTGAGTAAAATTGTGACAGGAGCAAAGAAACACCCAGAAACTGTTAAGAATTTAGAGGGCTAAGATACTGAGGAGATCCACAGATAAAGTTGGGCCTTAACCCTAAATTTACTGACAGTTAATAGTCATGATTGTTTGAAATGTTGCAGGAAAATTGACAAAACAAAAACTGAATTATGCATGTTTCCATTAACTGCTTTGGAGTGAATAAACTCAGTAGTGTTGTCAGAAAGTAGCACCAAAAAGCACAGAAGAAGAAGAAGAGAACACGAAAAACTTGTCCATCCACCGGGGAAAATTTAGAGAAGTCTTCAGGAATAACTTTTTATCAGAAAAATTAGAATTATTCTTTCATAGATTCCATAGCTGCCATGTTTGATGCTGTCCAGAGAAAGAAACAGCTGATCAGTCCTGTGGCTTAAATGTTCGCTACATCAGAATGTATTCAGAAATGGTGTTTCTACCTCACATGAAGCTCATTAACACTTCTTAGGAAAAGTCAAAAACCATGTCAGTCAGCTATTTATGTAACATTTAGAACATTTTTTTTTTCCAAATTTTGCCAGTTCCATTTACTTTTATAACACAATGCTTTAAAACACAACATGGAAATAAGGCTAGTTGCATCACCATTAACCTTCTTCACACCTAAATAGCTGCAGTCACCCCTCACTGTCCTATTTTTGGTCTGCCAACTTGAAAAACATGGCAGCAGACATCGAATTCCTCCAAAGTTATTGAACAAAAGGGGTTTCAGATGGAAAAAAAATCAACTTTATCTGAAATATGAGAATTTATTAATGGAGTATGGGAGATTTAGAGGGATGACATCTCAAATCTAGACCCTCCATTGCAGCTCTGAGCACATTTTCAATCAAGCAGCATTTGTACGCTCACACAGGTTCTGCTCACATCTGGCCGATGATGTTTGAACCTTTGTCCAGCAAAAGGAGGGGACTGAAACACGAGAAGCGAGGCGCAGTAATCGAAGAGGTTGTGGATGTTGATACTGTAGTACTACATGTCTGCTCTGTGTAGTCTGATGAGTCTGTACATGTTTGCAGGAAGAGCAGATTCCTGCACCATTGATGATGTAGCAATAATACTGAGGCTGCATGACTCAACCATTGAATTAACTCCAGAACTCATGTGTGAAACTACAAAAATGGCGTCTGGTGGGTATTACTGATCACGGCTCATATGCTGCCTTCACATGGGGTTGTGGTCTTTCCTTCATGCCTTTACATTTCATACAAATGGTTAGCCTTGGTGGCTTCTAGACATCAATGGTTGCGTCCATGTTGTTCACGACTTTCCACAAGTTCCATTTGAAGGCAGCATGGGTTGTGTTCACCTGCCAGTGACAGTGTTCTTCTCGGCATTTGAGTGTATACACGTGCTTCTTCTTCTTAACGCAGGGAAACATCTGCTCTTTAAACTCTGCTTTTTGTATTCTTGAAATGCTGTCTTTTGACAAAACTCGACAGAAATGAAGCTCAGCACAGGACCAAACTAACTGGATTAGAAAATACCTCCTCACTGTTCTTCTGGTGGACAAAAAATCTACAACTACAGCTTTTTCTAACAAGCCGTGATGGTAACATATTTGAAACGATGCTCCTTAATCCCCCCCCCCGGTGGTTTTTGAGATCAATGGTTTTCACTGGATAGGAATGATGCTGTTTAAAAGACCAAAAAAGTTTGTATTTAGTTCAGCTGATTTGATCTCAGCTGACCACTGAACAAAGCAGGCGTGAGGCTAACAGGCACCATGAGGAAGCTTTTGAATTAAAGACATTTTGAATGTTTATTCTGCCCTTTTGGAGGCAGATAGGTGGAACCACAGCAGCACAAGAACCCGATGTGGACGTTGTCATCGCAGATTATTCATGTTCATATGAGCCAACAGGAACTTCCTTCACCTTCTAGTAGCTTAGTAGAGACATTGTCGTCTATTTTGATCTTTGATAAACAGAAACTGATCATGATAATGTTGGAAACATCTTGTGGTGGTGTGAATAACTGCATTTAAGATGATGCGAGATGTAAAAACATACAAAATGGAGCTTAAACCAAGTAGTTTTGGTGGTGTAACTTAATTAATTAGCTTTGGTACCGAAACTTAACCATAAAGTTTTGGTGCCAAATGTGCACCAATGCTCAATCAAGTACCATAGATTTGGTGCCTAAACTTAATCGAAAGTAAACACTGAGTGAAAAACCATTCATGAAAATGAAAGTCAGAATGAGACTTGAGTGAAAAATAAACTATAAAATGCACCAAGATGGGATTTAAACTCACATCTCTTGGGGAAACTGACTTCACAAACCCAATCGACATCTAAATGAAGACTTTTGTTCCTCTTTAGTAGTGTAAAGTTGCTGCTTCTTCACCATTAAATGTGGTGATGGAGGTCCAACCAGGAGGTGAAGGAAGCTCCTATAAAAGCTGTCTGTGATGTTATCGACCATTTAATGGGCTGAAAACGTGAAACATGAGGCTGAATGTTGTAACAGCTCTCCAGCTGATCGACCCAGCTGGTGGCTTCAGCGGTGTTTCCTCATGTATTCAGTCGCTCTGCTGAAGTGCTGCTGTATTTTCTGAACCATCCTTTTGTAATAACCTCTTTCATAAATTCCCTCCACTCTCCTGTTGCTGCTGCTCTGCCGGAGGCTCCAGGTGAGGAGAGACTGAGCTGATGCACTGCCGTAGGAGGAAGATGACCTGATAACATTTTCCATGCGAGTGTTTTTTATTCTGAGACTGGGGGGGCTTCTAAAAGTAGAAAACACATAATGGAGGGAGAGAGCAAAGGTTGAAGGATGGGAGAAGGAGAAGGGGCTCGTATCGGAGTGGGTTTTTGTTGTTGGTTGGGTAGGAAACACCTGCAGAGCTTCGTAATTGGCTGTACGCAGTCGACACTTTGGCAGCACCTGCTGTTTCGATCTATTAATAACTCCGACTCACCGGAGGCCTTTGGATGTGTGTTCATGTCTGTCACGATACCACGGTGCCCTGATTCCTGACCCGACCACGCAGCTCCGGAGGATCTCCACCGCCCCCGAGAGGCTGGTATCTGAACATAGCATCATAGGAGCTCTGCATACTGCAGGAAGGAGGAACTCTACATTAATGATGCAGCAGTAAAACAAACCACAGTATTAGTTTTCTGTGTTCCGGTGCCTGTTCACAGAAGACATACAACTGGGTCAGAGAGCAAATACCTGATGGGATTTATTTTACCTACGAAGATGGAGGTCAATGGGTTTACCTTGGAAACGAGTCCGGTTTCAGTAATTAGGTCCATACAGCTCAGAATAATTCATCAGGTAGATGCTGTATTGACAGTAGATACAACACCTGAGCTGCTCATCTGATCCAAAACAACCATATCTATGTTTTTCACTGACTTGCTTCAAATTATTTACCTGCAACAGCGAATCACACCATAGTGTTAGTGGGTTGATTGTGCTTTTATATCTTCCAGGCAGCTACTGCTTTCAGTTTCACATCGGTGTGATGTGAAAGTCAGCTCGCAAAGACCAATTCATCCTGCTTGGGTTTAATTTTGTCAGCTATGTAATTTTTTTCCATAGGTGCAAAAACACAGATGAATTTGCAGCTATGTTCTGGTTTGGTTCTTTCCTGACATCTGTTTTACTTCTGTACATTTGTGCTCATCTGGGTTTTAAATTCAAAACTCTGCAATCACCAGCTCTCTAAAAGTGGATATTGGAGCTTCAATTTCCCCCAAAAAGTGCAGATTTTTGTGAAACTGATTCATTGTGCGCAATGATGATGAAAGCTTCAAGAGACAAGTCGCATTCGTGAAGGTTTGCAGTAAACAAATTAAACTTTTAGAAACAGTGGTACGATCCCTCAGCCTCTCTCCTTCGTGTGTTGCTGCTTTCACTTCTTCAACACACCCGACCAGATGATATGTTCATGTTGCAGTATTGAAAAACGAGTGTTTACCTCTGCAGAAGGCACTGCGGTCAGCCACTCGCTACAGTGCTTTACTACGACGTTCAGTATCTCATTTGTTCCTCGCTGCTGCACCCTGATCCCCGACAGTGTGGCCTGCTTCCCTTTAATAACCAAGAAGTGAAACAACTCGTTCATCTTAAAGGAGAATCTGGTTTATATCAATTATTGTCTGTATTGTGTCTGTGAGTCATGCTAAGGCTGCAATCGCCAACTCAACAGGCAGCCTATATCAGTGCAGAAAATGCAAGTTCCCTGTCATTTTCAAAACAGATTTTTACATGAGTCACTTTTTGTTTTCAGTCAGACTGAAAGAAAACACAAAAATTAGGCATAGGAAATGGACAGTGTGCTAACTCCAGTATGGATCTAGGTGAGCGAATCGCCTGCCTGCTTATCCACCAGTTTGTTTCCATGTGTTTTGGTGCTGCAGAAGTTAAACCAAACCAGATATCCAGCTGATTAAACAATGACTGAGAGTATGGAGAGCTGAGCTTCTAATTCTTTTCTTCCAGTTGATGTTGTGGAGGTGAAACGTCATCTTCAGGATGTTAGTCAAAGCTGCAGATTGACTAGTTGTAGTTCTACAGCTGGGATTCCTCTCATCCGTAGACAAATGGAGATTTTTCCCAAATCTTCCATCAACAGGTCCCACTCTTTGCAGCAACAGTTTTCCTGCCCAGCACATGACTTGGACATTGTTGTTGCAGATTATTTCAATAGGAACCTTACATACCTTCTAGTAGCTCAGTCGGATGCATTAACTTCTATTTTGATAATTCAGAAACAGAAAACTAACCATGATAACTTCTTGCAGTTGTGTGAATAAGTTCATGTAAAACAGCCGATGGAGTCGTCACCATGGTAACATCCAAAATGGAGCTTTGTAACATGTAGTAAACACAACAAACGGGTATTTTTAAACCCCAACTATGATCCTTTTTAAAACTTGATCAAACAGTTTTGGTTATTAACCTTAAACGAATAATTTTGGCACCTAAACTTAGCAAAGTAGTTTGCACATTTGTATTTAGTTGTAGTTTTGTTGCCTAAAACACAACAAAACAGCAAGAAAAAAGCAGTGAATGAAGAAAAGCAAGTAAAAACAAAAGTCAAAATAAGATTTGAGTTAAAAAATGAGAAGAAAAGTCAAAAATTAAGGTTAAAAACAGGACTTTAATCCATGTCTTCTGAGTAAAATTCAACTCCTCCAACCTATAAATGTGAATCTTTTGTGAATGCAAAGCTGTAGCTCCACCACCATTGAATGTGGTGATAACCTCCTACTGAGCTACTAGAAGGTGGAGGATGTTCGACTGGACCATATATTTGGGAATGAGGCAATTAATCAGCCAACAGGTTCCAGAGGTTTGGTGTCTTTCAGGAAGTCTGGTTGTCTTTCTGCCTCCATCCTTTGAGTCTTCCTTTGATTCATTTCCTCTTTAGTGGACCTGCAGCCGTCTTCGTAATGATCCATATGATGTTCCACCATTACATTTACCTGCGGAAACAAACCAGTAGATCAATATGTTGTGGATCTGGCTTGACAACAACTATCCTTAATGTAGAACCTTAAAGTAGTTAGCAAAATGGCAGTTTTGGGCTGTTCATTTCTGTTTAACTTCAGTCAGACTGCTAACAAAAGAAATGATTCATGTAAAAATGAGGTTTCTGGAAAAGCTGAAGGGATCTCCACAACATAAGTGGAGTGTGCAAAGTTAGCATGACCCATGGAGCCACAATAGACACATTAATGCTAAATACATCAGGCTGTGGTTCTTCTTAAAGCTGTGATAGTGACGGACAGCAGCAGACTGATAGATGCTGAAGATCAGGTGCTGCAGTGAATCTGTTACCCACATGTCTTAACCCAGAGCTGCTCTGTGTGCTCTTCAGTGTGTGATGCTACCTAACTTTGCAGGCCGCTGGTCAAATAGCGCTTTAACATTCGTTTGAGTAATCGGAGAGTTGTTTGTACCTGCCATAGTGATGTGGACAAACTTGTGTAAATCACTTGTTATTTTAGGTTGTGTGTTGCCGTGTCTCCACCGCTGACCTTTAATCCAGCGTTGTTCCCCCAAAACGTCGACTGTATGTTTTTGTAAAACCGAAAAAAAGGAAGAAAAATATTTATTGAAGTGTGTTTTACTTAAAAAACTCTAAATAAATATAATTAACTAAATGGACCTTGCTTTTATTTTGAAAAGCTACTGTGTTTTCTATTTGACAAGTAATCGAATATAACAAGAGTATGTATCCCAGACTAAATAAAGTTATCTTTTCCTGACCAAGCCTGCCTGTTGCCTCGACTTTGTGCTTTGCTGTGTGTTTGTGCTGCATTTGTTCTGTTATAATAAACAATGAGCAGGTTATGAATGGACGTTGGTCCAGATGTCCTGCTGTCCTTTCCAGAGGCGGCCAAACAGGTAATTGCATGAATGAATGAATTAAAGAGCCAAAAAGACAAGCAAGGTGTTTCACAATCTGCCAGCCCAAAAGTTGTTCACATGAAACATTCATCTTTGAAGCTTTAACAAATCTGTAAACCCTGTTTTGGTGCTTTATCAGAAAGTGGTGCTACCTTGTCTCTTAGCTTTAGTTAAAAATCAGACATTTGTCATCAGATTTTGTTATCTGAGAAGCCGAAACAACTCAACTTTTTACTGGCAATCTAATACACTTTTTCTATTAAATACATTTTGAAGAGTTAAAGTAGAAAAACCCTGAATGGCTTCATTAATGTGCTTTTACTGACCTGTTAAGAATCCCAACCTGCAGATACAAACAACATGCATGCACCTAATACTGAACGTAATAATAGATATTTCTTCCATGTTTGTTATGTACACATAGCAAAAACTAATGCAGTCTACTGTGTGGTTTTGACTCTATGATCATCATTTTCTACAATGTACAATTTTTGTTATTATTTTGTCATCCACCCCATTTGTATCAGTGATTCTAAATAAGAGAAACTCTGTATGATTGCAATTGTATTAGATGGCATTGTTAGGTGCAGATGATTCTGGCTGCAGCTCCTAACAGCTGCTTTGTAATGGAGGCTTTGAACGTGGCTCGCTCGGATTCTATGTCCCAACTTCCCTCAGGATGCAGGAGAAACTCTTCCGGAGGTGGGAGTTAAAAACCCCTCGGACAGGGGCCTCTTCCAGACATTCCCAGTTCACCTTACTACATGTTTGGGTTTACCAGGTCTGTCCGGCAGCCTTCCCTGCCATTGGATCCAACTCACCACCAGGTTGACAGCTCGGCTCTTCTCTTCATCTGAGTGTCCGAAACATACAGCCACAGATCTGACGACAGGACTACAAAGTCAATCATCAGCATTTAGCCTAAGGTGCTCTGGGACTAAATGTGTTTGTTCCCGGAGCACCTTGGTACTAGCAGAATTTGAAATAATTGGAATCTCAGTTTAAATATTGTTCTTCTTTACAAGATGAGTGCATTTCACTCGGTCACAAAGACTCAGACAACAGAAAATAAGATCACGTGTTAAGGTTGATATTCACAGAATATAACAGTACATCAAAAAGGCAATGTAAATACAAGCTTATATCAGTTTCTAGTTTTAAAAAAAAGAAACGTTTAGTACTATGTGTACAAATCTACAGCAATCTTGTCAATATAAAAATAAGTATTCCTTCAAATACTACAGAACACTCCATATTGTCACACAATAAACACATACATTAGCTTCTGTTTCTTAAGCATCAAAAACATCTCTGGTGATTGATGCAACAATCAGGTAATCAGATAATATTGGTGTCCTCGGTCTAAAATCCAAGAACCGAGGAATAATCTGTTGAACACAGCTGTATCATTCCTGTTTTGCTCCAGTAAGAATTATAGTAAATATTTTTTCCATCCTTATTGTAAAGATTATGAAAATCACTGTGCAGGTGCTCAGTCCAGTTAGTTTACAATGGTCCTTCGGTTAGGCTGCACAGTGGCGTAGTGGTTAGCACTTTCACCTTGTAGCTAGAACATCCCTGGTTTGCGTCCGGCCTTCCGGGGATCTTTCTGCATGGAGTCTGCATGTTCTTCCTGTACATGCGTGGCTTTTTTTTGGGTACTCCGGCTTCTTCCCACAGTCCAAAAATATGCTGAGGTTAATTGGTGATTCTAAATTGTCTGTAGGTGTGAATGTGAGTGTGATTGTTTGTCTCTATATGTAGCCATGTGATAAACTGGTGACCTGTCCAGGGAGTCCCCTGCCTTCACCCTAAGTCAGCTGGGACAGACTCCAGCCCCCCAGCGACCCTAATGAGGATTAAGCAGTGCATAGATAATGGATGGATGAATGGATGTCCTTGTGTTACTGAATTAAGATGAGGATGAATGATGGATGAAGAACTGAAGAATTAGTGAGTTCCAGGAAACAGGCCTGAATGTCTTCATGTAAACAAAACATCTCTGTTTCTCAAGTTTTTCACTTGGTTTAGACAACAGACTGGAGTCTTCTTCCTGGCACTGGGGGCATGTGGTATCTGAGGTTCTTCCAGAAGTTTCTGTTGGAGTATAATTTGGTGAGTTTCTGTGTTCCAAGGAAATCTTTCTTCCATTTCAGAGCTCCTTGTTTCCTCTTTATATAGCACAGAGACTCTGGCAGATGACTGTAATCCACAGGACCATCTGAATAGGAAAAAAAAACATGTTAAATATTTTCACATTTTTATGTGACTGAACCTTCCATGTTTGAAGAATTATTGGTCATTGTAGTTGTTACTGTGATGCTCTGCTTTGAGTCAATGACAGAGGTTTACATTGTCACTTACAGCCCAGTGTGACTTGTTATTAGAGAATAAAATTGATGAATGGACTGAAAAATGCACTTACCTGAAGAAACTAATACCACTTTCTTGTCTGCACATTAAGGTATTGTAAGCACTCTATTAGCTTATTTTAGCATCAAGACTGGAAGTCGAGTAAGCATCTAACTTTCTTGGTTCCAACCAATGAAAGTTCAGAACGTTATTGGTCCCAGCCATAAATTATTCTTTGAACAACCATTTATAAAACTCAAACCTGTCATTTTTGATAACAAATTAAAGTGTTTGTATGTTTATAATTAAATCCAAAAATCAGATCTGTGAAGACCTGTGTAAGTGACACATTCATGACTGCATTGGACTGGTTTATTAAGTTGTACAGCTTCTGAGACTTAACAAAATCAGTCTCTTCACTTGTGAAGCAGAGGAGAGTTGCTGGAGACGTGACATCACTTTGCAAAAAGTAACTTAATGAGCGGTCAGATATGCCAAAAACACTGAAGAAGTACAATCTGTTCTCACCGATTTCCACCAGAATCACTCGGGGATCATTCTGTAACAAAGCGTCATGAAGGCCAACTTTCTGCTCATAGCACAGGTGGTTTTGGTTCTCATGTAAGGGCGAAGTCTCCCTTGTTTTGGTATCAGAAGACAGGATTATTATCAGTCTGCGGCACTGATGCACTGTAGCAGCAATGGCATCATGCATTGCTGTGAGAGATGAAAAGCAAAACCAGTTATCACTGTAGGGTAAAACCTTATCTATGCAAGTGGAAAAAGAAACTGTTTGCAAAGCACAATGTAAACTTTTTGACAACTTCTCCTAAGCAGCTATTTCATCTAGTTCCAGGTATCATATCATTTTAATCTCACAAATGTGTAAAAAGTAATTTTTGACAATAAACAACAAGTCACCTTTGTTTATGTAGTCACTGTTAAAGGCTAGTTCACTCAACTTACAGTAAATCATTTCATCTTTTGGGGATTGTGGAATATTCTGAGCAACAATAACACTCCTTCCAGAAAGACTAGCCTAAGAACCTGCATCGATCCATGTATTTTCATTCAAAGTTCTTCCTGCTAGTGACTTTCGTTATTGTTTGTCTTTATTACAGGTTTAAATGCGATCCAGATGAGTCGGTTCCTCACCTTCTCCAGGACAGTCGTCCCGTCCTCTGATGTACAGCGAGTAGCCATGTTGGTCCTCCAGCTCCTCAGGCAGGATGTTCAGGGTGAAGCTCGCTGTCACATCTGCACTCAGGTTGTCAGGATGGAGGAAGCTCACGTAGGCGTCGTAGAGTTTCCCATCTAGAACTGCAGAGAGGTCAGAAGGTTTATGTTCATTCTATGCTGCTGATGTCTTTTGAGTTGCTTATTTTATCCTTACTTCATGTTAAACAGCTAATGGTTGTGGTAGAATTATGTTCCACATGCGATTCCACAGAAAAGCACAACATGTACTGATGATAACTTACCTTGTTGTTTAGGAAAATGTCTCAATAGTTTCCTGTAGTACAAAACTAGGTCGACTTTAAGGAAGTAGAAGGAAGCAGCCAGGACCAGAGTAACCAGGAAGGCGGAGACACTCATGTAAAGGGCACTGTGGTCAGCTGGAGACAAAGTCATGATTTAAGAACACATGCAAACAGAACTCGAATAAACACAGAAGTAATTTTCTTGGGAAAATAGCAAAGAAAGGACATTACCTTCTTGAAGAAAGGCCACGCCTTCATCTTTTCCAAGTGGGTTCCATATAATGCATTTAATGGGAACATTGAGGAACTGACGACGGACTTTAGAGATGGTCAGAGTGGACTGAGCATACACGTTGCCTCTTTCGTGAAAACTAAAAGAAACATGACCAGGAATCGATCGATCAGTTCCACAGTCCAGGACCACTAATAATCAGCAGTTAGAAGGCAGAAAGATTTATTTTTACATTGCATTTTGGTTGAGTTATACTAAAATCCATTCAGAAATCACATGGCTGCTGTGCAGTTCTGCTATTAGCCTCCTGTTTTTTTTTTCTTCTTTTACTCAGATATGAAGTGCTGATTGTCAGACTTATCTAACACCTGGCAAATTCAGTCCAGTGCAGTGTTTGCTGTATTACTATTAGGCAACTTTGAAGTTTTACTTTATTCTTAGAACCAGCATGACTGGAAGCAGAAACTCACTATTTCAAGGACTCGGTGAGCTCCTCGTGATCTTCAGTGAAAGAATCATCAACAGTCCAGTACATTGAAGTCTCATTATCCTCAGCGAAGCCTGTGTAGGCCGAACACTTCAGCTCCACTCTCTCACCTGCAGCAATGAGTAAATAAAAACAGCTGTCACTCTACACATCCTAGTGCTTTGAGAAAATTGTCAGTTGAAAAACCCTTTAAACATCAGTCTTGTGAAAACTTTTAACACTGACAGAAATCCAAAATGCATCTACAAATCAAAGGAAAAAACAACTTAAAGTGTCTTAATACGGTGATGAGCCACCACAACAGCAGATTTTATTGTCCTTCAATTTGTCAGTGAACCCTCATGCCCTGTAGAGGGAGGCATTGTCATCCTGAAGGGGCCACTACCATCGTCAAAGAGGTGATCATTCAGAACAGCTCTAAATTCATTTCAATTCAATTCAATTCAATTTTATTTATATAGCGCCAATTACAGTCAAATTGTCTCGAGACGCTTTACAGAACCCATATGCCTGACCCCCAGAGCAAGCCAAAAGGCGACAGTGGCAAGGAAAACACCCTTTTAACAGGGAAAAAAAACCTCGAGCAGAACCCGGCTCTAATGTGGGGGGACCCATCTGCCTGCTGGCCGGGCGGGTTGAGAGGGACAGAAGAGGTAGAGAGGTAGAGATAGAGGGGTAGAGGTAGAGATAGAGAGGTGGGGGGTGGGACACAAGGACCATAAAACACAGCCACACATCTGAAGCATCCAGCTCTGGGACCAGGGACACTCGGAGAAAGGACACAGAAAGAAACAGAGTGAATGTAATGCAATAATGGTATATATAGTAAATACATAGGTAGTTAGAGAAGGGCTCAGTGCATCAAGAGAGGTTCCCCAGCAGCCTAGGCCTATAGCAGCATAACTAGGGGCAAACTAAAGGGACGTCAAGAGGGGAAGTCAGTTGTGCAAATGAAAACACCAGCTCACCCCGTCAGGGTCCCCCAGTCAGCCCTAACTATAAGCTTTGTCGAAAAGGAAGGTTTTAAGCCTGTGACTCAGGCCAAGCCAACCGCACTGTCGCAGGATTTATACGTCACGACTTCCGACGCACGTTGCTAGTTAGTTGTTTGGACATTAACAGTTAGCACTGAATTCAACACATCTTCACATGGCGAATGGATGCAAAGACGTGCTGTTTACACGTGGAACTGGGCAGAGTGACGATTCGGATATATGGGATGACACAGCACTGATAAAGGCTTATGACAAGGCCACAATTTGCTGTGACTCTTTATGTTTTTCCTTTAATTTGTCACTCATCTGTATCTCAGATCTTTCATAGCTCTTAAATGGTTGACTCCTGACTAAAGCAAACCTAACTGATCAATGACAAACCTCCATTTCAAAACCAGAAATTTATCATGATAAATGTTTTACCATTTGTCTGTTAGTCTTTTATTTAACTTATTAACTTAACATAACTACAAATCAACAAACATTGCTGAGATTTAAGGTACCCAAGGTTAAGTTGCAGATAGTTAGAAAAAAAAGCAAACAATTTTTGAACTACAATACCCAGAATTCCTCCAAACAGTGTCAGATTTTTTCCATGCACACAGAACACAGAAATATCTATAAAGTATATGTGTCACTATGAGGTTATAATCTGTGACTTTGCGATACTTACCGACTTTAACCATGACAACTTGTTGTTGAGGTTCCCTCACCTGGACAGTACCAATAATCATAGGGTCTGAAAAACACAAAAGACGCATTATTAGTGTGGGCTCAAGAAGCGATGTTCAATATAACACAATCTACTGACTTATGACAGGAGAAGCTGAATAAACGAAAATGGTCTGTGTGTGGTTGTTACTGTAGCTGGGAGAACGCAACAAACCACTGCATGTAAACTAGACAATAATCAGACTCCATAATAATAATCTGGACTCCATGGAGGTGGTGGGAGAGAGGAGGGCTCTGGCCAAACTGTCTTCTATCATCAGAAACTCCTCCCACCCTCTGCATCAGACTGTGAACTCCTTAAGAAGCGCCTTCAGCAACAGACTGGTACACCATAGGTGTAAGAAGGAACGTTTCCGCAGGTCGTTTATTCCAGCATCTGTTAGATTGTACAATGCCACACTATAAACTCCAACGTGTACTGTTTACTGCTGCACTTTTTCTCTTCCCCCATTTTAGACACGCATCCTCCTACTTATGTGCAATAACCGATACCTCATCAGTGCAATAACTGATACCTCATCCTCTTGGACATAATCTTCTACATGATATTTATAAGAAAAATAAAGAATCATCTGTATATAATGTTTTTTTTCTGCAACTTTTGCACTGTGTTTCTTTTTTCTTATCTATTCCTGCACTGCCTTTATACTTTTTCTTTGGAGCTGCTGTAACAGTGAACTTTCCCCACTGTGGGATCAATAAAGTTTATCCTTATCCTATTGGCCACAGCTAATTAAAAGTTTCTACAGTAAAAATAAAATCAATTCAAAAAAACAAAGGACATTTTCTCTGTTTCAGTCGTGACTGCAAAGTTTAAAAAACAAGACATCTAGTTTTTAATGGTTTGTTTATATACATGTTTTTGCTTTTACTGGTTAACCAAAAGTTCAAAAAAATAACAGGACATCTTCTTGTTATTTAATGGTAAATCTATCATTTGGAAAATTGACATTTGTCTTTATTTAATGGAGTATCTACAGTATAAAAATTACAAATATTATATGAATCAATAAAATAACAAAACTTGTGCTGGCAGCTCATTACCCAGATTTTGTCCTGTAATTGCCAAATTAGATATTTTAAAATTTATTTATTTATTTATTTATTGTTAATTTATGATTCACCTACTGTAAATTTTCAAAATTAACCATTTTTGTCAATATTATACCTACAGCAATAAATTTAAATATAACTTTTCCATTAGTTATGATTTAAATACAATGATAATAAAACTTTTTTTTCAAACAAATCTGCAAAAATAACTTTTTTAAAAATGCACTTATATACAACAAACTTATGCTGTTGTTTTTTTAAATTTCTAAACTGTTCGAAGTTTTCTAATCAACTGCAGTTTCTCCTAATGTTACAAATATGGTAATTGCTTCAACTAATAACAACATAAGTCTAAAATGTAAAAAAAATGAAAATACACCTGTGAATCACATATTATGGACCAATTTTGTTAAAAAAATATTCAGTGAAACCACTGTAAATACATAGATATTTCTTAGATTGTAGATGTTAAATTAACCATTAAAACAATAATAAAACAACAACATTCATAGTTAGTACAGGAAAATGAATATATCCAATTTTAATTGCAGAGGTATTTTAAAAAACACAGTAATGATGCAAAACAGGAAGAGTCAATTGAAAAATCATAATAAAATACGAAACAATTGTCCATCAGTTGTTCTGCTTACATCTGAGGAGTCTTCAGGGATGTTGAGTAGTTTACATACCAGTAGTAATAGTGAGCTGGACGCTGCGAGAAGCCGTGTACGTTCTTCCATTTAAAGTAATGTCCACCAGGCAGGTGTATTTTCCAGCGTCGCTCTCTGAGGCCTCCGGCAGCATCATGTCGCCTCGTTCGTCCACAGAGATGGACTCTCCTTCCCGCTGCACCGGTTGGCATTCCTACTCACAAACAAAAAGATGGTAGATACTTTAACAACAAATTAAAAGCCAAAAACAACCAAATAATTAAAGGAAACAAACATTAAATTGGACCATTTTAAAATTAAATGCACAAAAAAGCAGTTAAAGTATGTACGTGTTTACATATATATATATATATATATATATATAATTTTAAAAAAATTTATTTACATTTTTTTTTCCTAGTATCATTGTTGATGTTGGGAATACGATTCCCCTGTTCGTTGTTCCTTTAACAAAAATGTTATAAATAAAAAGTTTAAAAAAAAAAAAAAAAAAGCAGTTAAAAAAACACTTAATAGACAATTCAACTACAAACAAGTAAGTTAGGATAAGCTCTCTAGATAGATAGATAGATAGATAGATAGATAGATAGATAGATAGATAGATAGATAGATAGATAGATAGATAGATAGATAGATAGATAGATAGATAGATAGATAGATAGATAGATAGATAGATTAAGAAAAGCAATAAGACATGAGTATGATACATTACTGAAATGTAAAAATAAAATAAGCAAACTAAAATAAGACTGTAGAATAGAAAGTAAGAAGTAATACGGAGGTAAGGAAGTTATATTACACATGAGAATGAAATGTTGCACATGAAAAAAGAAATACCGCACATTACATTGACATGTTTGAAGTAAAATATTGCACGCGATGCTGAAACTGGTATTGCTCAACCTACTGAGAAAAGTAATTTTGAAAATAATGTTGATATTATTGTGCATATGTGAGTGTTTGATGTTTTTGCTGTCTTTCTGCAGAAGAGGAATTAATCACACAGTTTGATGGCCCACACCGAGTGATAAAACATCTGCTGCATGGCTCTGCAGATTCTGAAAAACCTCAGTTTCCGGAAAAAACACGGTCGACTTTGACCTTTCTTGTACAGGAGTGGGAATTTCCATACCATTATTCTTCTTAAAAGCCAGTTGCAATGACTGAAATACTCCACTATTACAACTTGTGCAACGTTAAATAGATGAGCAGCGTCTGAGCAGAGTTGGGGGTGAGCTGGTGTGCTTGAGTTGGGGTTAAATCAACGACAAGCGGAGGACTTTAAAGGACTATTTCTCAAAATAGATCCAGCATGAAACTTCCCATAAAACCACACCACGACATTTTCACTGGTTGGTTTTAGTATTAATTAAACCAACAGAATATAACAGGTCAACTCGACTGTTAGAATTTCTGCAGGTTGCAGTTTTACAGGCTAAACGTGTTGCTCTGCTTCCAATCTCTATAGTTATCAAAGCTAGTCAGATGACAGATATGATTGTGGGTCTGATCTTCTCGCCACAAGAAAGCAAACAGGCCAAGAAAAATACTTAGCTTTTACAGATTTTTTTGTCTTCTTGTTAAATTAAATATACAATCACACCAGTCTCATCCTTAAAGTCAAACAAGTGTGGAGCACAGTGTTCTCTGTGACTTTCAAAAATTAAAGAACAATACAAATGCAACTATTCATCAGACACTTTAATGATTTAATAATGTCATCATAAACAACCAGGAAGTGTAATTTTTCTGAATAGTTAAATAGTGCGTGTGTTGGTAGTGCTGCATGGCGGGGGGATGGATCAGCAGTAAACTTTTTATTATGCACTGTATGGACATCTTCCATTCAATCAGATGTGTACTGTAGCAACAGCAGAACTATAGAAACCAGTGTCATTGGCAAATTTGGCATTTTTTTAAAATATAAGCTTCATTTAGATGTCAGCACACATACATGTCCCTGATATGTGCAGGAGGAGGAAGCAGTGTTGTTCTTATCAAGCCAGAAAGTACAAGTAATAATGCAAAAATCATACAATTAAAAATCAGTTTTTACCCATAAACAAAGAATATATTGGCCATCCAAAAAATTCCTTGCTTGGATTTATGTCTCGCCAAATGTCTCTTTCAAACTTCTTGATACATTATTTTCCATTAGCTGGGTTTACACAGATTTTACAGCTGATTACAGAACCAACGCATTACTCATTGAATGTTTGAGTGATGACAACAATACTAGAGTAACGATCAGCTTTTAAAAGCGCAAACTGGTGTCACTGGTGAACAACATGCTTTTCTACTTAAATCCAACCAAATAAGGCATGAAGACAAGTAAATGAAGTGAAAGCAACATGTGAGTGTGACGGAGCTGCTTTTACCTTCATCCATCGTACGTTCCTCACGTTGTTCAATCTGAAGATTTCATCCTGTTTACAATAAAGACTTCCACTGACTCCGTTTTGGATGTACCTGACCTCAGGAGCATCAGGACAGTTTTCACTGGAGACCAACACCTCAAAGGTCATCCTCCGTGATCTGGTCTCATCCCTGAAGAAAAGGAGATAAAAACTGAGAAAACTGCAGAACAACCTGAGCTGCAGTAATATATGTGGCCTTTCCATTATTTCACTATTTTTAAAATATTAAATGAACAGAAAATGCGCCAGCAATTCATTAATTTGACTCGGAAAATGGAAAGTTTCTGTTAATTTATGGTTCGCCTACTGTAATTTTTTAAAAAATGCACTTTTTGTCAATAATATACCTACAATTAATTGAAATAGATTTTTTCTGTTAGATAATAATGTACTTAGAATGACTGTAACTAACATCTGCGATAAAAACTTTTTTGTCTTTATGAACATTTACATTTACTTCTAAACTGTTCCAAATTTGCTAATTATTACTTCTGAGAAATCTTGCTGAGAACATGGCATTTTTTTAAATTACAGAATTACTTAGCATCTGTAGCACTTGAAGCAAATCACACGACTTAGTTCCTACAAACAAACAGACGAACAACAAACAAACCAAAAACAACTATTGTACTAGCAGTATTTAAGGCAGTATTTCACAGACCTTACTGAGGCTTTCACTGTTATCTTCATAAGCCTGCTGTAACACTGTCTCCTCCAAAAATCTACGACAAAGTAGTATCATTACTTATAATTTATTCCAATGTAATACAGGTTTTACTTGTAAGAACTTTAAATTAGTCATTTCTGTAAAGTTTACCACTTACCCAGCTGTAAAGTTTATGTCATGGTGAAAAAAACTATTTAAAATTCCCCAGATGACTTTTATAAATACCCTTTATAAAATATTCATCCAAAGAGTGAAAAGTTTAAGTCTAACATGAATCCCTGCAGGTTATTTTCAGTTTTTCTGCAATTGTAGCTATGAAGCCTCTGTTCTTTAATTACATAGGCATGCTAAAAGTTATCTGTCTTTACATATTCTCTTTTAAAAAATAGTCTGGAAAGTCTTGTTGAATCTTAATTTGCTTATTTTACTGGATATGTATTATATCTGAATGTAGAAGTGAGCAAACAGAAGTCATTGAAAAGCAATCTGTAATAATGTAGTAATTTTAACTTTTTTTTGCTCCTCAACACTACATTTCCCATCAACCCTTTTGCCTTTTGTCCAACTTCCCCTCTAAACGGTCTCCTTGTGCCAAAGGATTTATAATTGTTTAAATTCACTTTAAACTTATGCAGTCCAGTTCATAAAATCTGCAATACATTCTACATCTGTGATGGTTATAATATTCAGATTAGGTTTAAATTACTTTAAATGGAGTTTATTTAATTTTGTGAAATGATCAATAACTTTGTTCTTTGTTGACGTGTTTCTGTTTTTAAGATCATTGATTTAAATACCAGCTAAGTCATTGAGGTGTCTTTATACCTTTGCTCACAGGTGTAGGTTCCATTATGGGATGTCTGCACTGGTAGAAACCACAGTAACCCGTCCCTGAGCTCCACTCCACTGGGCAGACTGCTGTTGTCTCCTCGGCTCCAGATCACCTCAGAGTGAACATCAGCGCTGTAGCACTTCAGCAGGAACAAGTGGCCCACGTTCACATGGAAGGACTCTGTCTCCCCACTGTGGTCTGAATGAGGCAGTGCAAAGTCATTTAGCATTTAGCATCGTTAGCACAGCAGCAGACAAGGCTGCTCTGCTGCAGCTGCATGTTCATCACTTCTGGAGTAAACAGAGAAGAATGAAAGGCCTCAGATTTTAAAGTGTCCTCTGGCACAAAGATGTGATTTTAATCCAACAGGTTTTTCACTGATTTTTAAATGGAGATGTTCAATTGTGCAGAAAACCTCAGAGTTTTGTAAAAGTTGTCAGAAAGTTCACAGACAACATGACAGTGAGCTCAAATAGAAAGAAAGATCTTCACGGTGTAGCTCTCTGATGGCTTTCATATGCAATAATACACATGCTACTTCAATATATATATATTAAAAAAAGCTAATTGACGTTTTAATTTATTAAATTAATAATCAGCAGCATTAACTGAAAGAAAAAGCTGCTGATGTTTTTTTTTTGTTTGTTTTGTTTTTTTTTTTTTTACCACTGAGTGGCTTCCACAATATGGACATTAATGACAAGAAAAGCAGTTTCAAAAATTAGTCATCAAGCTCAGAACAAGTGCAAGTACATCAACACTTGAAGTGAAAAAAAACCCAAAATCATGACAACAAAACATCACAGCCGAGGCAGGGAATGTAGGATTGAAACAGAACGTTAACTACCCACGTATAAGGAGTCGAGAAAACAGAAGTGACTGTTCAGGAGCAGTTTAGTACGGCTGTGTTAACCAAAATTTCAACTGTAAAATGATTTACGGCACAGACCTCCTACAGATAACAACTAGCAGAATGAAAGTAGCACCTAGCTGGTTTTGAAGGATGAGAAAAAACACAGGATGAAGTTATTTAATCAGAAATGTTTGTGTACTTTTCTGCCTGTAGGTGAAGATTTCCCTCAAATATCCTTCAATATATAGAATACAAGCATTTGTGCATTCCCCGAAATAACTTTCAAGGAGGGTGAATACTTTTTTATAGCCACTTTAGGTGTTACTTTTGATTTTGAGTTGTCTTTTCTCATAAGTTTAATAAAATCTCATACATTTAATAAATTTGCAATGAGGATTAAATAAGAGTAAGAGTAAGAAAAGAAAAAGCAAAACCAAAACAATAATTTCAAAAAGTGAAGCAACTACAAACTCTTCTTATCCCATTTTCGTACTATTGCAATTAAAAACCAAACATGACATTATTTGTGGTGACACTTGAAAGAAGCATGAGACCATTGATTTCAGTTGATGTGTTGCTAGCTAGCTAGCCGCTAGCTTAAATAACATTACATACAGTACTATACAGTATGAAAGTGGGTATCTGAGGAAATACCATTATAGTCACAAATATGAGATTTATTTATTTTTAAAACTTTCATAAATGATCTATCATAATTTCAGGCAAATCTGAGTTGGTTTAGCAGAAAAATGTGGCAGGTGGTGGCAGGTTTGTGGATTTTGATTAGAAATCACAACATAATATGGTTTATCATTGGAAGTCAGTATGGCGAGAGATTAGGCTGCTGCGTCTCCATTTGTATTTTCTTGCACCTGATTAAGTACACTGAATTTCTTGTTAATGTAATTTAAATGTTTTATTTTTTGTTGGTGTTGCCAAATTTTGTGATTTTCATGTAGTCTACTTATAGTGAAGAGTAGGTTGTGTGCATATTCTGCCCTTATTGTCAACCTTATTCCTTACTGTGTATTCGGCTAGTGGTCCATAATAAGGTTTTCACAAATTGACACACTAAAATACTCACACACTTGCAATTGATTTGTCAGGCTTTGAAGACGAAATATTTAAGATGCTGTGCTTCCTGTCTAAGGGTTGTTCAGACAATGTAGATAGATACATTACTAGTAGAACACATCATAAAACATGACTATATGACACTAAACAGAAATTGCACTGCCGCCTGAATAGGAACACAGTGTCATCCACTGATTGAGCCACTTTATTGCCATAAGCAGCAGACCGAAAAGCCAAAGCTGAGCTTAAATAAACACATAAAACTGATTGTAAAATGTTTATCAAAAACATCAGACAAGATGGATTACTAAAGTTGAATTGCAAAATAAAATGTACCACTGACTGCCAGATTTTGCCTCACAGGATGCTAATTCAGAGACATTAGAGTTTGAGTGGACTTTCTGTACAAAACTTGTGAAACCCTGGAAACATCTTGCTGCAAATACCTCCCTCCTCTGACAAAATCTTGTACTTGTTTGATGAAACGAGATTTTAAAGAATTGTTCATTTCTACATGTTTTATCCTAAATGCACATTACTTTACTGGTCGTTAGTTCAGAAAACACACATTTTATGGCTAATATTCTCTTGTTCGGGGCATTGTTTTCCCTTCATTTTATGATAGAATGAAAATGATCTTTTACATTTTCCAGGAGATAGAAAATCATATTTGTCACACTTAACGACTTGTCGAGTTTATGACTTTTTTTCTCAATGGACAGCTTTTTTGTAGCATGGTGCCGTAATGCAGGATCTAATGCTTATTTTTTGTTTGTTTGTTTTTTATTGACTCATGTCAGGTATGTCGAAGAATCCTTGGCAGCTGCCTTAAAGCTAACCCTGTAGCACCATGTAGTAAATAGAGCTTCTCCCCTTTCACTGGAAGAAAACCCTACAAATCTGAAGTACAGTTGCTTGTAAATGCAACCCTGAGGACTTTCACAGACTTGAATAGATCCAGCCTTTCATGCAAAGCCAACTTTTTTGGGTGTAACTTCACTCTGTCAACAGTTTCCTTTTTAATGCAGTGCTGACGTCTTTCAGGTGAAGAGCTTCCTGGAGACGTAGTCATAAAAGGATGAGAGTAAGCATCTGCTCTCACTGACCTACTTTTTTAGCAGTGGAGGCAGATTGAGAGAAACCACAGTATACATTTTCAAATGTTAAAAACCACTGTACGTAAACACCGGTGATAATTCTGGTTGCCAGAGAGAGTAACAAGTGGAAGGTGTAACTAACATACAAGCTGTGGGTGAAAAAACTCATTGATGTCAACCCAGTCCTCACAAAATTATGTTCCTATACAACTAAACTATTGTCATTTCTGTTTTGAAAGACACATAATTTTGTTTTGAAATAAATGCAATTTTTGACCTGTGACATAGTGGGAAAAGAAGTTTGAAAATAGCGACAAAGTCTGCATTATGGTGGCAAAATCTAGTGACTTTGCTGCCTACAGACTTTCACCCAGTAGACCGGGGTTTGTGAACCCGTGACAGATGGGAGATCATCAGTCTCAGAAGAAAGTTATTTTTTCTGTCGTTGTTTGCTTTCAGTGTTCATTTGCTCTCTGGTTAGGTTTAGGAACCAAAACTATGTATGTGCTTCAGTTCAGAAAAATAGCACACTTTGTATACATGTGTACATGTTAGTAGCTTGGTTAGGGAAAAATATCCTGTTTTGGGTTAAAATACGACCCTTTCACTACATTTTCTGGGCAACCAAGCTGACAATCCCCTAATAAATGATTAGTGGCTAAAAAAAAAAAAAAAGAGCGTAAAAAAAGAGCAACAGTAAGGCAGTAAAATACTTTTTTTTACCCACCTGAACAATGAATAAATAACTGATTAACATCTAGCTACTGTAGCTGGCTGTGAGAGAAGACTGAACAATTTATAGAGTCTAATATGTTAGACCTTCTGGACAGCTAATACTGCTAGCATCCTCCTCTGACAGTCTGTAGATGGACATGTGAGCCTGTACTTTTTGTGTATGTGCACAAACACAAAAAGCACAAACGGTGTATGACCATGACAATCTGAAGATATAGTTATATTGCTTAAATCTGTCACACATGAACTCAGTCATAATTTAGGCAGTGATGCAATGTTTATGTTTATTTTATTTATAAAATGGGACAGCTCGTATTAATGAACTTTTACACGTAAATATGGGAGATTATAGCCATACTGCTAATTTCCGTCTCAAGTCCCATTACCAGGTCAAAAATAAATTACAAATAACATATTACCATAAATGAACAAAGACATACAAAAAAGAAGCAACAAACTATAACACATAGTGCACATAACAGACAAAAGTTGTGGGACCAAGGCAAGCTACCAAGCAGTAATTAATTAGCTAATGTCAGATTAAGTTTTAATCCATTTTTGTGTGGACTTGCTGAAGCAGCCACAATCTATTTTGCAGTGTGGTTTGTACAGTACTTACAATAAAAGCTTTGTCTGTTTGATATGAGACCTCATCTTCCTGATCTCACTCTTATCAGTGACTTGTGTGAGATTACTGTGAACCACACAGCTGTCCTACCTCCTTCTGCCACCACAATGCATCATATTGTGAAAAAATCTGCGGAAATAATCTCTCATATCTCATCTTTAGTTAACAAAATACCTAAACCGCTACAGTAGCTTTTAGGTATCACAATAATAAGGTTTTTTTTAATATGAATATTACATTTATCCTACATTTTATATTTATTATATTTGTGTTATGTTATATGCCATTTTTGTTTTTATGGGTTGTTTAGTCTTTCAGGGTGTTTGTATTTGATTGTGTCTTTTGGGTTAAGATATATTAAAAATCTGTTGTAAATACTGTGCTGTTACCTATGTTTGGAGGCTCAGTCACGTACAAACAGTTTATCTCATCTGTTATGGAAAGTGCTGGTTGAGCACTTTCCATAACAGATGTGCCTTTTTACAAGCACTGCAAACAATGTTACAACACAAGCTTGAAGTTGTAGCTTTCAGATAATGATTCAACAAATCTCCAGTTTGAAGTCTTCTTTGCCGGAGCTTCATCATTCGTTGTTTCAACCGTCACTTTTATATAATTCTCTCTGTATCCAGCAGGGATTCAGGTGGTTTTTCCCAACCCATAACCTACTGTGTTTACACTCAAACATAAGAGTAAACATGATCTAAAATCGACTATTGGACAACAGCTTATTGTCCTAAATTACCAGTAAAGTAGCAACATCTTGTTTTGTTTTTTTTTTTTTACAAATGATCCCTAACAGCAGAAGCTTTTCTTAGTCTGTGAAGCGCACATAAAACTTGCGACTATCAGTACTCACTGTGTACTGCAACGAATTCCAAAGACAGCAGAGCATAAAGAAAGCAGATCCAACCTGCTGCCACCATTGTTCTTATCTGTAGGATCAGACAGGTTACGTTTCATTAAAATCGTGTGTGGTTTCCCCGACATGGCTCATATTCTCAGCCAAACTGGTTCTCTGCAATAGCGTTTCTTGACACATTTCCTGAGCCACTTCCCTTAAAGAGAAGTGAGAGATGCACTTTGCATAGCTGACACAAGGAAGTCAGGTTCAAAACACTCCCAATAAAGTCCCAGGAAGTTCCACAGATGGGTGTTTTCTTGAGAAAAGTTCAAATCATATCCAGGAATTTTCTTCGGGAATAATAAAGTTATATCTTATGTTACCTTAAATAATTAACGGAGCTATTTCATTGTGTGTCTTAATCTCTTACTATCTCTCTGTTGGTCTCGATAGTAGTTTCACTCTAAGTTTGCACTATAGTGGGCTGAGCTTTAGATATTTACGAGCAATAATAAAGCACTGGCATGGAAGCAGCAAATTGTGCTGACACCAGTATCCTCAAGAAAAAGTGCAGCCAGAGTTTATAAAATGAAAAAAGATTGCAAATTAGACTAGAAAGGGTGCAGCTCCTACAATAGTCAAAAAGTAATATATTAATACTTTATAGATTTTTTAAAAGAAAATATTTTGTAATTTGTAGTTTAAATATATTGAGTGGACTGACTAAGGCATTTATAGACAAGTTCATTTCAGGCACTTCAGGCAAAATGTTCACCTCTTGTAGGCTAAAAGTAATTAATTAGGTGTTAAAAGCGGTTATAATTGCAAATTGTAACTTGAACAAGGTTTTGGTTTTACAGTTTGTCACCATGTCGGTTGTTATTAATGCTGATAAGGATTTACTGCGCCAAATTATATTAAATCAAAGATGTCGTCCTCCTTAATATGTATGTTAAATCTGGCAACCTAAACGTTTTTAGATTCTTACCCAAGATGCCATGAACTTTTATATCTTTGACAATTCTCTCAAATATTTTTTTTTTTTAAATTTGGGAAATGTGGGATTTCCAACACCAAACAGCACAATTAGGGGATGGAAAATGACAGTCACAATTGCACAGCTTAAAGAAATTAAATAAAATTGAGGTTTAATTCAATAAATTTTAATTAAAACTGCAGTGACTGATTAGTTCTCATCGCTTAAATTATTCGCCAGCTATTATTTTATATTTGATTAATCTGTTTGAGTAATTTTTGAAGAAAAAAACTCATAATGATCTGATTCCATCTCTTTAAATTTTTATATTTTCATGGGTTTTGACTTCTTCACAGTAAACTCATAATCTAATTGTCATCTGTCAGATGATCAACATTTTTGACCATTTTCTGACATTTTATAGACCAAACAACTAATCAAGTAACTGAGAAAACAATCACATTATTAATCTACAATGAAAATAATCATTAGTTGCTGTTCTTATATTGTATAACTTAGTGGATTTAAAAACTGTTGGCTATAAATTCTGTACTGACTACCAGAAAGCTTAAGATCTACAGTAATAACATATGATTAAAAAAAAAAAAAAAACAGTTGCTATGAAACCAATACAAAAATCAGCCATAGAAAAAAAGACACTTCAGGTATATTGTAGCAGTGAAAAACATGAACTAGTATCTTACCTCACCATGAACTATGACATGCAAGTAACAGGTTTTTAAAGGGTTACTCCAGGAAAGAACAGACTGTAGCTGTAGTTTTGGTGGTAATTTGAATTTACCATGCTGAGCGTTGAGGCTTAAGACAGTCGCTTGTTGCCTACACTGAACTTCTGATAAGCTGCTAGGTTTTTCCTCCTCGTCTCTGCAGCTTCCTCTACTGACTCCTCCATCAACTTTCCGCTTAAGAGGTAAAAAAAGACTTACCACTTGCTTTGCATAGTAGGTGGAGTTCAGTGACTCATGTACATGTAACAAAGGCTACTTCAAACGTAGGCCAACAGACCTCAGAGATCAAAGTGACAAATCTTTTATCAATGCAATAAAGACTTTATGAGTGTACATTTTATTACACATTTAGGTAGAAATTCCCCAAAAAACCTGAGATACTTCTGTTTTTGAGATGAACTTTTACCCGGAAACGTTATGACTTCATACAGTGTGTATTGAATATACCCTCTAACCCAGTGTTTATCTTTTTGAGTGTGACCTCCCATATGATGTTTAAAAAAATAGGGAAGGCTGCATTGTTTACAGGCAGAGCAGCCAAACTGTCACATATTCTGCAAGATTATGTTTCGTTTGCATTGGTTTACTGCATTGTTGACTTAAGTCAAATACAATTTTAAGTCAGTTTCACTCAGTTTTCACCTTGTGTGAAGTGACTTGTGACATTTCACGTGTTTTTCTTGAAGAACTTTTCAAAAACTTTTCTTTTTCTTTTTTATTTTAGCATTCTTCACGTGAACCTGCTTGGCTCTTAGACGTTAACAGCTGTTCCTCTAGCCAGTTTAACATCTCCACACCTGATCAAACTGCCTTCTTTGCTGGTTGTGAAATCACATTCACCTTTTTGTCTCTGAATAGCAGTGCTTCCATATAATTGTCAAGCAATTTTAAAGCAACTTTAGCCTATTAGTTTTGCCTCCATAATATACTGTGTTGTTCAGGTTACATTATAAATGGCTGTAGTAAACAGAGCAGAAGAAACTGGAAACAAAACCACTTTTTTGCCAATTGATCAAAAACCTAAAAGAATGTATAGGTGTATGCTGAAGATTCCATGCTCCCTCATTGGTTGAAACTAAACATTCCATCTTTCCTCATTGGTAGACACGGCCGTAAGAAATATTTTTGAAAGTCTACAAAAGTTTAACTATAATATCTTATTTTGAATACTTAGGACCTTATTTAGCTGTTTGATTTTAATTAGTTGTTTTATAGTAAAGCACTTTGTAACTTGTTCTATACAAATAAAGATAGGAAAGGAAAAATATAGGGAATTGTTCTCTTGTAAATAAGCAAATATAAAATCTTTAAAAAAAAACAAAAATAAATAAACAAATATCAGTTATTGGTGTCCCAGATAACTAACAATCGGTCCCTAATTTTTTTATTCATATATCCTTTTAAACAACCGGGCCTTTATGAATAAAACGTTAGGAATTTAAATGTGATACACAGTATCAGATTTGCAAAGATTGTACCTTTATTGTGAAGAGCTCTACCTGGATGTGTTATTTTCTTGTTGCTAGGGAAACACAGGCTGAAGGTGAGCAGGTAAAGCTACTGAATGAACCCTTAAATCACTGCTGTCACAGTCTACTGTCTGTGAATTCGACAGATGCTGCACAGTAAACACAGTAAACCCCAAAGTGGCTTCACGTTAGCCTGTTAGCTTGCTTGCTAACTGAGTAGCAAATCTCATTCAGGTGAACAACATTCTTAAATAATGTCACAAAAATAATATTTGCCACGCAATACATGAGAACGTACCAGGGTTAAAAAGTGTTATTAAATCGAAAAGAGTTAATTAGAGACGGCACCTAGCGTGCTAGTTTAGCCCTCCGCTCCACAGTGCTAGCTTAGTAAGCCTAGCCGAGCCTAGCCTAGCCTCTTCTCGCCCTCCGCTCCACAGTGCTAGCTTAGTTAGCTTAGCTTAGCCTAGCCTCTTCTCGCCCTCCGCTCCACAGTGTTAGCTCAGTTAGCTTAGCTTAGCCTAGCCTCTTCTCGCCCTCCGCTCCACAGTGCTAGCTTAGTTAGCTTAGCCTAGCCTAGCTTATCGGATACCAACAGGGCAGACAGCCGCGGCTCGGTGCTTGCAGGTACCGTGACAGCTCGCCAGCACAGCCAGGAGGGAGAGGACGAGGACAGGGCCGAGGGGGAACCGGGACACGGACGGCTTGCCATCCCCGTTCAGCCTCGGCTCCATCCTCCGACCTGCCCGACGAGCGGGGCTCGGCAGCCCGACGTCAACAGAACCTCCGCCGGTCTCGGTCCGGTCTCCTCGGCGCTCGTTTCACTCATCGCTTGCGGGGAAAATCACAACATGTCAGCATTCCGCAAAAAGGAGCGACGCGTAGCTGGTTGAATGTGCAGTCAGGAGGCAGCGGTGGTGGCTGTAAGCCGGTGTTCCAGTTTAACTGGCGATAGTTTCCGTCTCCAGATGTTTCGTCCGCAGATTCGTCACGATCAGACCTGGATTTACGTGAAATAAAGATACCAGATAAAGAAGACCTCGCCGAAAAACGTCGGCATCACTACTTAACAAAGTCTATATCCATGTAAATATCATCTACAGACAGTAAAAAGAAATGTGCGGGCCGAAATAAAAAACACGTATTTTTCAAGTACGGTGAGAGGATTCGAACCCACGTAATCCAGCGATAAAATTACGAAACCACCGTTTTACTCATTGTGCTACCGATCAGCTCTACAAACATTCTGCTTCATCTACATAGATCATTGCCATACTGCCAGGTGTTTAACACCTGGTGATTGTTCAGGAAACACATCCATGTCAACTGGGGATAATCACAACTTAACACAGGCTGCCTGGTTAAGAACGAGTCAGAAAACTATTTATTGTCTCACCAATAAAACCCACAACATAGAAGCACGTCCACTGCTGTGTTGTGTGTTAGTTTGTGTGTTCAGTGGAACAGATCCAGAGCAGAACTTCAGGTTTAACTCGGGTTTGTTCTCAGAAACACTCAGACCCTCAGCAGCCTCCCATCAGAACATGCAGCACATCAGCTTGATTTGCTAAAATACATCGGAACAAACTGAGACCACGTTGTTTAAACTAGTCACTCAGAAAACTGTAAAAACTCGTTCAGTCATCCACGTCCTAACCGTCATTCAGAGCACTTTAACCACTGACAATATTTATAAAAAAAAAAAAAAAAAAAGGGAAGTAAAGGGATTTGATCTGGTCAAAACAAACAATGGTTTATTCGTTCTACACAGGGAGCCATGAGCACTTATTGCATGTATTGAAGTGACTACAGTCATATATGAATGTTACAGCTACAGATATTCCTGTTGGACTCTGAAGATATTGTGCTGCCATATTTATATATTTAGCCTACATGTACTGAAAGGTGGATTAGGAACATGTCATTAAATCAGATACTGTCAAACACCACAATTCACATTAGTCTTCCTCTGCGACATCATTAAAAGTATCTTCTGCCATTTCTAAACCAGCCAGGGTGTTTGGGAAGACACAAATCACACAAATATATTGTTTGTTTTGACCAGGTCGGATCCCGTTACTTCCTTTAAAAAAAAAAATATTGTCAGTGGTTAACGTGCTTTGAAATGATACCCCCTGGCTCTTCTAAAAAAAAAAAAAAAACAAAACAACTGGCTTAAACGTTTAATATATCACTTAGTCATTTATGCTACAAAATGTTATCAAAAAAAAATCTCACAGGTGTAAATGTCTCACTCTCCTAACCTACACTCCCCACTGGAGAACCCCCTCCTCCTTCTACATTTCTCTCTGTCCCTCTCTATATGTCTCCCTTTAGCCCTCTCCCCCTCTCACACACTCACCCCCCACACTCTCACTCACACTCTATGTACCCCCCATGTTTATTGTGCTTGTATGTTTTATAATGTGTTTGTTGATAGTTTTCCAGGCAATGATGTGCTATTATATAATGTATATATAGATCCTGACCTGCTGTATACATCTCTCTCCAACACCCACAGCTCACAGACAGCAACAGACAGCTCACAAGGACACACACAGATGTTATATTATATTGCTACATACTCAGTGACAGAACATCTTCTCTCTCTATGTTCAAGTTTAATATCGTAGCCTGGAATGTTCATGGCATACGCTCACAAACAAAAAGAGTTAAAATCATGGACTATGTCTCTAAATTAAAAGCAGATATTTTGCTCCTCCAAGAAACGCATTTACTACAGTCGGAAGAAAAATGTTTATCAGACTCGAATTATAGTATTATCTTTTCATCTTGTTATAACAGCAGACAAAGAGGGGTCTCCATTCTAGTCCATAAGAGAATTCCATTCACTTTAAACAGTACAGTAACGGACTCAGAGGGCAGATATATTATTATCCAGGCAACAATCTGTAATAAATTATATTCTATTGTAAACCTCTATGCTCCGAATAATGACGATCCAGCCTTCTTTCACACTGTTTTCTCTCACTTAGCAGACTTATCTGCTAACTCAACAACTATTATCAGTGGTGACTTCAACATAGTTTTAAACCCTTCAGTAGATCGATCTAATAGTCCAATACATGTAAAATAATCACAATCAGTTAAAGTCATACATGATTATATGAAAGATTTTGGACTAAACGACGTCTGGAGACTCAAAAACCCAACAAAGAGGGACTATCCGTTTTTCTCTCCGGTACACAAAACATTTTCAAGAATTGACTTTTTCCTCTTAAATAACTCTATCGCACATAAAGTTACTACTAAAATCCACCCAATCATTATCAGCGACCATGCACCAATATCTCTCAGCCTGCAGATTCCATCCCTAAACCTCCTCAGACTTGGCGCCTCAACATCTCTCTACTCAAAGACCCAGAATTTGATCGAGTAATAAGGAGTGAGTGGGCAGACTTTCTAAAAAACAATGACTCTAATGACTTATCTCCATCTTTGCTTTGGGAAACTGGAAAGGCCGTAATCAGAGGTAAAATAATATCGTACTCCTCATACAAGAAAAAAAAAGATCTACAAACAGAGAAAGAAATTGAAGAAAAAATTAAACAACTTACAGAGAATTATGCAATAAACCCAAGTGATCAAATATGGTCCGAACTACAAAATGCAAAACTAAACCTCGATAATATCCTATCCAAGAAAACAGAGTTTTTATTACAACTAAGATATAATGATTTCGAACACAATAATAAATCAGGAAAATTTCTGGCGAACCAACTCCAGCGCAATAAAGAAAAATCCTTCATAACAGCAATTCAGGATCCCTCAGGAAAATATACTCAGTCACCTCAGGAAATTAACCAGACCTTCTATAATTATCTCATTTATCAGGTAGAGATTCATCCTGAAACCTGCATGAAGACGTTAAATTTAGAGGAAAAACTGAGAAATTACACCAAAACCTGCAGGAAGACATCAAGTTGAGAGGAAAAACATCAGAATTATAACATTTATCAGGTAGAGATTCACCCTGAGAGCCCTGAAACCTGCAGGAAGGTGCTAAATATAGAGGAAAAATTGAGAAATTACACAAAAACCTGCAGGAAGAAATCAAGTTTAGAGGAAAAACATCAAAATAACGTTTATCAGGCAGAGATTCATCCTGAGAGCCCTGAAACCTGCAGGAAGATGCTAAATTTAGAGTAAAAACTGACAAATTAAACCAAAACCTGAAGGAAGATCCTAAATTTAGAGGAAAAACATCAGAATTATAACATTTATCAGGTAGAGATTCACCCTGAGAGCCTTGAAACCTGCAGGAAAACGTTAAATTTAGAGGAAAAACATCAAATTTATAACATTTATAAGGTAGAGATTCATCCTGAAACCTGCAGGAAGATGCTAAATTTAGAGGAAAAACTGAGAAATTACACATCAACCTGCAGGAAGACATCAAGTTTAGAGGAAAAAAATCAGAATTATGACATTTATCAGGTAGAGATTCATCCTGAGAGACTGGAAACCTGCAGAAAGATGTTAAATTTATTAGAAAAATATCAGAATTATAACATTTATCAGGTAGAGATTAATCCCAAGTGGCCCGAAAGCTGCAGGAAAACGTTAAATTTAGAGGAAAAACATCAACATTATAACATTTATAAGGTGGAGATTCATCCTGAGAGCCCTGAAACCTACAGGAAGATGCAAAATTTAGAGGAAAAATATCAGAATTACACCAAAACCTGCAGGAAGATGCTAAATTTACAGGACAAACATCAAAATAACAAATTTTATCAGGTAGAGATTCATCCTGAGAGCCCTGAAACCTGAAGGAAGATGCTAAATTTCGATGAAAAATTGAGAAATTACACCAAAACCTGCAGGAAGACATCAAGTTTAGAGTAAAAACATCAAAATAACAACTTTTATAAGGTAGAGATTCATCCTGAGAGCCCTGAAAGCTGCAGAAAGATGCTAAATTTAGAGGAAAAACATCAAAATAACAACTTTTATCAGGTAGAGATTCATCCTGAAACCTGCAGGAAGATGCTAAATTTAGAGGAAAAACTGAGAAATTACACATAAACCTGCAGGAAGACATCAAGTTTAGAGGAAAAAAATCAGAATTATGACATTTATCAGGTAGAGATTCATCCTGAGAGACTGGAAACCTGCAGAAAGATGTTAAATTTATTAGAAAAATATCAGAATTATAACATTTATCAGGTAGAGATTAATCCCAAGTGGCCCGAAAGCTGCAGGAAAACGTTAAATTTAGAGGAAAAACATCAACA